>NC_047112.1:15165038-15465038 GCF_902500255.1 Thalassophryne amazonica
AGGTCTCAACCTTTGTTGACATCCTCACTGCTCCAGGATATCATCAGATGTGTAAGTTTTCAGCGAAAATCCAATTTTTGCATCTATCACATGGATTGCGCTGCGGCTGCACCACGAATGACTGCCTTTGGGTAGTATCTCACTGGCCTGCGACAGATCGGTATGCGGTTCGCCTCATCCCCTCCCCTTTGTCACGGGTTGCTTGATTTTTGAATAGACCAAAAAATTTGCTGTGATGAAGTCGCTTGCCAAATCATCAGGCAGGCACCTCGTTACGCCTCACCATGTAGTCTCTGCGACTCAGAACATACACAGCTTGACAACTTGTGAGGGGTTGACACACACTTCTTTTTATATGATCAGAGAGGAACAGCGCTTTTGGAAGCGACTGAACAGTCCAGTAGTCTCCAGCCACCCCACTCTGCAGCTGGCCGGCACCCACCCAACGTGCACAAAATGGACTGCATTTATATAGCTCTTTTCCATCTGCATTGGATGCTCAAAGCGCTTTACAAATAATGCCTCACATTCACCCTGATGTGAGGTTGCTGCCATACAAGGCGCTCACTATACACCGGGAGCAATAAGCGCCAGCGGGCTGGACGCATGAGCTGCTTGAACCAGATTCATTTTATTTTTCGGAAGAAAGAAGTGAAAATTAAGTTTGATGCTGCTGGTCAGCAGCCACCCGGCATGCACAGTGTGCTGGACGGACGATGTCATAACTTTGGCTTCATTCTTTCATGAGCCGAGTCCAAAATATGGCCTGGTTGGGTATTGCGAAGACTTGGCGTCTGTCCATCCATCTGACTGTCCTCAGCACAAGTACCTTTCTATTACTGCCACGGTCTTCAAATTCACAGGGACCATTCTTGGGCCGCAGACCTTGGACAAGTTCAAAGATGGTGAACCTTGACTCATTTTAACAGGTCAAAAGGTCACATTCTGTTTCATATTTTTATGCACATATGGCTGAAGGTATTTTAGCATTGCAGTATGTTGTTATTTTTTATCGGAGTGCTTCCAAAGGATCACAGTACCCATGCATCCTGTCGTGCCATCTAATGGAACTCAGGTTTATGTGCAGCCCGACTGTGAACGCACAGTCCGACTGCAGATGCATGTTGGACCTGTCGTGCCCAGCCACAGAGGAGCGCACGAACCGGATTTTCTCTTTTTACTTATTTATTTTTCTGAGGACTGCAGTCTAATGCTGCTGGCACCAGGGTTAGTGGACTTCACGTATGTGCAGAACGTGGACAATGCAATCCAGATTTGGTTTTATTTTTATGGTCTATGACGACAAAAGGATTTCTATATAAAGGTAGATGGTGAACAGCTTATGATTTGGCCATTTAAAAAAAAAAATGAATGGACATTTAAGTAGCCAAAGCATGTCAGTAAGACCTTGTAAGTGCTGCTAAAATGTAAATATATCCCTGCTTCATGTCTGTGCTCTGCATGTTTATATGTTGAAATTTTCTAATCCAGTGAATCATATAGTAGTTAATATTAATGACATACACATTCAAGTGTGATTGCGTTAATTTTACAAGGAACTTGGGTCCCAACAAGGCACCTAGTGGCCGAGCATCCTTTACCAGGAGAAACATGCCCATATCATGATGCTTGCAGCACCATGCTTAAATTAGCTTCACACAGGTGTCTTCTAACTGTCACAGCACTTACAGGTAACTCCAGGCTGTCTTTGATCATCCTGGAGCTGATCAGTGGGTGAGCCTTTGCCATTCTGGTTATTCTTCTATCCATTTTGATGGTTGTTTTCCGTTTTCTTCCGCGCGTTTTTTTTTTTTTTTTTTGTCCATTTTAAAGCATTGGAGATCAATGTAGATGAACAGCCTATAATGTTTTCCCCTCTCCAATCAACTTTTTAATCAAAATACGCTGTTCTTCTGAACAATGTCTTGAACGTCCCATTTTCCTCAGGCTTTCAAAGAGAAAAGCATGTTCAACAGGTGCTGGCTTCATCCTTAAATAGGGGACACCTGATTCACACCTGTTTGTTCCACAAAATTGACAAACTCACTGACTGAATGCCACACTACTATTATTGTGAACATCCCCTTTCTACTTTTTTTTACTACAACCCCTGGCAAAAATTATGGAATCACCGGCTCGGAGGATGTTCATTCAGTGTTTAATTTTGTAGAAAAAAGCAGATCACAGACATGACACAAAACTAAAATCATTTCAAATGGCAACTTTCTGGCTTTAAGAAACACTATAAGAAATCAGGAAAAAAATTGTGGCAGTCAGTAACGGTTACTTTTTTAGACCAAGCAGAGGGAAAAAAAATATGGAATCACTCAATTCTGAGGAAAAAATTATGGAATCATGAAAAACAAAAGAACGCTCCAACACATCACTAGTATTTTGTTGCACCACCTCTGGCTTTTATAACAGCTTGCAGTCTCTGAGGCATGGACTTAATGAGTGACAAAGAGTACTCTTCATCAATCTGGCTCCAACTTTCTCTTATTGCTGTTGCCAGATCAGCTTTGCAGGTTGGAGCCTTGTCATGGACCAATTTCTTCAACTTCCACCAAAGATTGTCAATTGGATTAAGATCCGGACTATTTGCAGGCCATGACATTCACCCTATGTATCTTTTTGCAAGGAATGTTTTCACAGTTTTTGCTCTATGGCAAGATGCATTATCATCTTGAAAAATGATTTCATCATCCCCAAACATCCTTTCAATTGATGGGATAAGAAAAGTGTCCAAAATATCAACGTAAACTTGTGCATTTATTGATGATGTAATGAGAGCCAGCTCCCCAGTGCCTTTACCTGACATGCAGCCCCATATCATCAATGACTGTGGAAATTTACATGTTCTCTTCAGGCAGTCATCTTTATAAATCTCATTGGAACGGCACCAAACAAAAGTTCCAGCATCATCACCTTGCCCAATGCAGATTCGAGATTCATCACTGAATATGACTTTCATCCAGTCATCCACAGTCCACGATTGCTTTTCCTTAGCCCATTGTAACCTTGTTTTTTTCTGTTTAGGTGTTAATGATGGCTTTCGTTTAGCTTTTCTGTATGTAAATCCCATTTCCTTTAGGCGGTTTCTTACAGTTCGGTCACAGACGTTGACTCCAGTTTCCTCCCATTCGTTCCTCATTTGTTTTGTTGTGCATTTTTGATTTTTGAGACATATTGCTTTAAGTTTTCTGTCTTGACGCTTTGATGTCTTCCTTGTCTACCAGTATGTTTGCCTTTAACAACCTTCCATGTTGTTTGTATTTGGTCCAGAGTTTAGACACAGCTGACTGTGAACAACCACATCTTTTGCAACATTGCGTGATGATTTACCCTCTTTTAAGAGTTTGATAATCCTCTCCTTTGTTTCAATTGGACATCTCTCGTGTTGGAGTCATGATTCATGTCAGTCCCACTTGATGCAACAGCTCTCCAAGGTGTGATCACTCCTTTTTAGATGCAGACTAACGAGCAGATCTGATTTGATGCAGGTGTTAGTTTTGGGGATGAAAATTTACAGGGTGATTCCATAATTTATTCCTCAGAATTGAGTGAGTCCATTTTTTTTTTCCCTCTGCTTGGTCTAAAAAGTACCGTTTTTTTTTTCTGATTTCATTATAGTGTTTTCTTCAAGCCAGAAAGTTGCCATTGAAATGACTTTAGTTTTGTGTCAGTCTGTGATCTGCTTTTTTTTTCTACAAATTAAACCTGAATGAACATCCTATGAGGCCAGTGATTCCATAATTTTATTGCGGGTTGTAATAGCCCATTTCAGTAGCCTTAAGAATGCTTGGTCTTGTTGGATTTTGAGATCTATTGAATCTACTGGTACCTTGTTTCCCATGTAACAATAAGAAATATACTCAAAACCTGGATTAATCTTTTTAGTCACATAGCACTACTATTATTCTGAACACTGCTGTATAACTCATAATCCAGAAAAGGACAGTTGTGTGTATAGATGGAGTACGGTGCTATATGGCCTAAAAGTTCACAGGGTGGGGAAACGAGTTGTGCTTATAAATTTTGGAATCAGTCAGAAACAGGTTATGGACGTTGTTCACCGGTGATATAATGTAGAGAGTACATTAGTGCTGAAAAAATCCCAACTGAGGGACGGCCCAAAAACTCCTAGGCTGAGAGAAGATGAAGTATGAATATGAATACCAATTTTGGAATTGATTGGGGAAAAAGTATTCTAAAGTTATAGTGTTAAAAGAAAAATGTGAGTGGTGGAAGCAGGCACAGACAGGGCGCAGTTCCTTACCCCTCATCCTGGCGGATGGATGACAAAAAATGTGGTTTGTTTTATCTCAGTGGAATTAGACCTTAAGATAAAATCTAATTTTGGTTGGCTTATTTATTTTTTCTTCCATGAACTCCATACCGGTATTGGTGTGCAAAATACTAACAAAGACACGCTCATCATAATTACAAGTCTGTTTTTCATGTGACAGTATTCTTAAAAAAGGTGCAGTTGGCTTTCAGCATTTATAGGTTTCTGTAGATTTAGCTTTCATGATAACTTTCAATATCCAACATTGACCCCTTCTAAAACAATATCACATAAAACACACCAAAGCATAGTTCACAAAGTAAATCACTTCACTAGTATTTCATGGATAGACTGCGGTTAAAGGGTCCCCCCTCCCCGTTATATCCAAAATGACAGTTTCAGATTACTTTCTTCAAATGTTTGAAAAGCGTTCACCTTTCTAAACAGTTTGTTTTGAAAGGTAAATAGAGTAAATCTGTTATGACCACCTGTTCCTAAAGTATAACACCAACCGTCTATCTGTAACATGAAAATGGACAGCATGGTAGCTTAGCGATGAGCATCCTTAACCCCCAGCAAGAAGGTTCTGTCAGGAAAGGAATCCAGCACAAAACCTGTCAAATCAAGATGCAGATCCACTGTGGCAAGCAAATGAGGGAAGCCAAAAGAAGCCCGGCATCTGTTCAGAACTTTTTTGTTCTTCACTGTATCATGAGTGGCACCCTAGAAATGTAGTTGTCTTTTTTATGTCATTATTTTAACTTCAAATTCCAGTTACAGTACTTTCTGGAGTATAAATTACAGGTGTTTTTCTTTTTTACTAGTTTGGGAGGCCCTGTGACTTAAGCTCCGGTGCAACTTGTATATCGAAAAAAAACGTGCATTATTAACAACAAGAATTATAATAACAGTTTATATAGGCTTTTCCCAGGAATCAAAGCACTAAACAAAAGTAAGCAAAAAAGTAATAAAATGAATGTCAATAATAAAAAAAACTCCACTATAATAATGCACAAAAATCCCAAATTAAAGAGTTGATAATACAGAAAAAAAATGTGCAATTTCTGCATGTTTTTTATTGTGATCTTTCACAGTGTTTAACAAAATAGATCATCTGCAGAAACTTTTAAAATCACTCATCAATCATAATTTGTGTTAATCAGGTGGTAACGTTAGGCAAAACATTTCAGTCAGCTGCAGTGACTTTGAAAGCCGTAGGATTCAGTTTCATTCTACTACTGCACTTTAATCAAAGCTGTTGCTGTTTGCAGTGTGTGTTTTGCTTTGTACATATTTTGCATTGTGTATGTGTGCGTCCTGTGCTATTTGCATGTTTTGTGTGCTTTCGGTGCTTTGTGTGTGTGTCTGTTTTGCACTGTGTGTGGAGGACATGAAAGAGCTTCTTATGGCGAGCCGGCAGCTAGAGGAAGAGCTGAGGCAGGTTGTGGATTATGCACAGGGAAGCAGCCTAGCAAGACTCAGAATAAGCAGCACAAGGCAAATGGGATGTCGCATAGATGTGTGTATCATGAGTATGCTGCACGTCGTGCATCAAGGAAAGAAAGAAAGAAAAATCTCAGACTAGTTTCAAGTTCAGCTATGACTTGTTTTTTTTTTATCCTGCTTTTTGTTCCATGTCATTATTTGTTCTTCCTTGCCCTCGTTTCTTCTTGCCGGGTAGGAGGTTGAGCAGCTCCGCCTGGAGCGGATGCAGATTGATGAACAGTTGCGTCAGCTCACCCAGGGTCACCGACCAGCCGACAGGGAGAGAGAGCGGCAAGAAAGAGGAGGAGGGCACAATACAGACAATAGCAGCAACACGTCCTCATCCTCCTTCCATGGCAGTCGCTCTTACAACAGCCGGGGCCGAGGACACAGAGGCCACGGCTACAGCACCGGCTATGGTGGGTACCTGACATTTACAAGTAACATCCAGGGTCCATAGTCACAAAGAATCTCAGAGAGCTCCCAACTTAACCAAAAAATTCCTAACAAGGAATCTTAGCCTAAAAGTGATCTAGGACGTTTCTGAGAGCAACTCTATGCAAGTAGTAGACAGAAACCTTTATCTTTGTGAGGAGGTGGGGTTGACAGTGTTGCAAGGTCCTCTTAGAGCTGTGATTGGTTGTCACAAAAAGGGAAAGAGGAAAAAAACAAATGCACTCCTAGTTATGAGTGGACAGAAAAATCAACCAATCATATAACCTGAACTGTATTAAATGTGTAATTGTGAAGATAATTTAAAGGATGCCTTGAGACGGCTTTTGTTGTGATTTGGCGCATTTTAAATCAAAATCAAATCAATTTTATTTATATAGCGCCAAATCACAACAAACAGTTGCCCCAAGGCGCTTCATATTGTAAGGCAAAGCCATACAATAATTACGGAAAAACCCCAACTGTCAAAACTACCCCCTGTGAGCAAGCACTTGGCGACAGTGGGAAGGAAATCTCCCTTTTAACAGGAAACCTCCAGCAGAACCAGGCTCAGGGAGGGGCAGTCTTCTGCTGGGACTGGTTGGGGCTGAGGGAGAGAACCAGGAAAAAGACATGCTATGGAGGGGAGCAGAGATCAATCACTAATGATTAAATGCAGAGTGGTGCATACAGAGCAAAAAGAGAAAGAAACACTCAGTGCATCATGGGAACCCCCCAGCAGTCTAAGTCTATAGCAGCATAACTAAGGGATGGTTCAGGGGTCACCTGATCCAGCCCTAACTATATGCTTTAGCAAAAAGGAAAGTTTTAAGCCTAATCTTAAAAGTAGAGAGGGTGTCTGTCTCCCTGACCCGAATTGGGAGCTGGTTCCAGAGGAGAGGAGCCTGAAAGCTGAAGGCTCTGCCTCCCATTCTACTCTTACAAACTCTAGGAACTACAAGTAAGCCTGCAGTCTGAGAGCGAAGCGCTCTATTGGGGTGATATGGTACTATGAGGTCCCTAAGATAAGATGGGACCTGATTATTCAAAACCTTATAAGTAAGAAGAAGAATTTTAAATTCTATTCTAGAATTAACAGGAAGCCAATGAAGAGAGGCCAATATGGGTGAGATATGCTCTCTCCTTCTAGTCCCTGTCAGTACTCTAGCTGCAGCATTTTGAATTAACTGAAGGCTTTTCAGGGAACTTTTAGGACAACCTGATAATAATGAAGTACAATAGTCCAGCCTAGAGGAAATAAATGCATGAATTAGTTTTTCAGCATCACTCTGAGACAAGACCTTTCTAATTTTAGAGATATTGCGCAAATGCAAAAAAGCAGTCCTACATATTTGTTTAATATGCGCATTGAATGACATATCCTGATCAAAAATGACTCCAAGATTTCTCACAGTATTACTAGAGGTCAGGGTAATGCCATTTTAAGATGATTAAATTGAAAATTGAACCTTACCAGGCCCCAGAGCAAGCACACAGGTGACAGTGGTAAGGAAAACCTCCCTCTGATGACTTCAGGAAGAAACCTCAAGCAGACCAGACTCAAAGGGGTGACCCTCTGCTTGGGCCATGCTACCGACACAATTGACAAAACAGTGTTGTTGGTATGGGATCAAATAAGCAGGTTGTGCTTTTTGTAGAGGTTATGAGTTTTGTCAGCATGGCTAGTGAGATACTATCAAATTCTTTAAATCTCGGTAATACTTAAGTAATGGCACCCACCTCAATAGCAGGGTGTAGTGGCTGGGTTAAAGCATGCTGGGATATTATTATATTAATTTATATAATTTTTAATTTATATATTATGTTAATATTATATTATATTATTATATTTAACCTAATGTTGTCTAGTTTCTTCTCGAAATAATCCAAGAACTCTTGTGCTCTAAAAGGAGAGTGACTTACAGGTGGTTAAGTCTGTGTATAAGTGTTGCCATTGTGTTGAACAAGAACTTTGAGTTATGCTTGTTTTTGTTGATCATATCGGAGTAATAAGTCTGCTTTGTAGCCAGTAGTCCATGCTTATAGTCTTAAGATAGCATCACACCATGAGAGGTGGAATACTTCTAATTTTGACCTACGCCATTTCTGTTCTAGACTTCTAGCCTTATGCTTGAGGTCACGCAAGTTATCATTGAGCCAAGGTGACTGTGTGTCCAGAAAACATCTTACTCTGCAGTTCTCGGCGTGTCATGTACAGTAGTGTTCAGAATAATAGTAGTGCTATGTGACTAAAAAGACTAATCCAGGTTTTGAGTATATTTCTTATTGTTACATGGGAAACAAGGTACCAGTAGATTCAGTAGATTCTCACAAATCCAACAAGACCAAGCTTTCATGATATGCATACTCTTAAGGCTATGAAATTGGGCTATTAGTAAAAAAAAAAAAAAAAAACAGTAGAAAAGGGGGTGTTCACAATAATAGTAGTGTGGCATTCAGTCAGTGAGTTTCAGTTTTGTGGAACAAACAGGTGTGAATCAGGTGTCCCCTATTTAAGGATGAAGCCAGCACCTGTTGAACATGCTTTTCTCTTTGAAAGCCTGAGGAAAATGGGACGTTCAAGACATTGTTCAGAAGAACAGCGTAGTTTGATTAAAAAGTTGATTGGAGAGGGGAAAACCTATACGCAGGTGCAAAAAATTATAGGCTGTTCATCTACAATGATCTCCAATGCTTTAAAATGGACAAAAAAACAGAGATGCGTGGAAGAAAACAGAAAACAACCATCAAAATGGATAGAAGAATAACCAGAATGGCAAAGGCTCACCCATTGATCGGCTCCAGGATGATCAAAGACAGTCTGGAGTTACCTGTAAGTGCTGTGACAGTTAGAAGATGCCTGTGTGAAGCTAATTTATTTGCAAGAATCCCCCGCAAAGTCCCTCTGTTAAATAAAAGAAAAGGTTACAATTTGCCAAAGAACACATCAACTGGCCTAAAGAGAAATGGAGGAATATTTTGTGGACTGATGAGAGTAAAAGGATACTCTTACTAGTTGTATCCTGATGAAAGGATTGCTAAAAAAGCAGTTTGAACATAATAGTTTTGAGTTTGTAGCATCAACAGCAGATGCTACTATTATTGTGAACACCCCCTTTTCTACTTTTTTTTTTTTTTACTAATAGCCCAATTTCATAGCCTTAAGAGTGTGCATATCATGAATGCTTGGTCTTATTGGATTTGTGAGAATCTACTGAATCTACTGGTACCTTGTTTCCCATGTAACAATAAGAAATATACTCAAAACCTGGATTAATCTTTTTAGTCACATAGCACTACTATTATTCTGAACACTACTGTACATATTAGGAAAACAAAAGCATCCTGATGGCTGACAGAGCAAAGCGAATGCGGTTATGTCCAATAACGAAGCTTCGGAGCCTTTATTTGAAAGTGATGGCTAGGATTTACAGAGGAGATGACACACTTCACCCCAAAACTCTTAACTTTTTCAGAATCTGTTGGATTTTGGAACCTAAAGTGTGGTGATGCTGCTGTTTGTGTCACAGGATGCTGGTTTACTGCTGCTGTGAACATGATGGACTGTCTCCACCACGCTGTTTTTACAGAGTGCCTGGACACGCAGATGTATTTTTTTAGATTGGAAAAAAGTCAGAATACATTATTTTTAGGAGATAACATGCCACAATCGTGACAGAACTTGAGCTGAAGACAGCACTGTTGTCTGACATTATTTTCTGGCTGCGATGTCACACGGGAAGCATGCGTGAGGACTTATTTTGGACCTGGACATGTTGTCCAGCTGGCGATCGTGTGCATGATGCGTGTGTGGGGGCTTCATTGATGGTGTGGACTTTACATTTGGTTACATTAGTTTTGTTTTAAATATGTTTTACTTAGAGAGTCTGTGGGAATTTGAACCTTCGTGTGTGCGTGCAGCACGGTGTTTTAATCCGCAAATGTCAGCGGTTTATTGCTGCCCAGATGTGATCACATCTGGGCATTTCACGTCATTTCTGCATCTGTTTTGCACATTTCTTTATCTTTCAGTTCTCAGTATTCCAAGAAAGACTGACCAAGGTTGACCCGTTGTCTCATTCACTCACCCGTTCCTTTCCTCTTACTCCGACAGCGATTTAGCCCCCCCCCCCTTTCTTCTTTGCTTTTCTGCTGGCTCTGCCGTGACTATGAACATGTAAGAAATAAAGCCTTTGTTGGCTTGTTTTAGCCGCTAGCTCACCGGTGCCTTGACAGGGGGGTGTGTCTGTGTTGATGTAGTGGTGCAAAGCACTTTGTGTTTTTCATGAGACCTGAGACTTTCATTCAAAGGGTCAGCATCCCTGAAGTTGCAAGGCTGGTTTCCTACTACAAGATGCTTGATGGGTGGGAGGAGCCCCCATTCTCCCCAAAACAAGTCTTTTAGCAATTACTATTTAGCGATCATTAAATTTAGACTCGAGGTGATTATTAATGTTGTCGATGGACTGAGGAGAAGTCAAGTTATAGTAAATGATTGTCTTCTAACCACTGACCAAAACCAGTCCTCACTCCATCCTCTTAATGCTTGTAATTACTTCTGTTCCAAATTTAATTTCTCTTGCTCCGTGGTGTGGTTTAAACTTTTTCAGTCTCAACACTTCATTTAATTTTTTTGAATTTCCGCTGAAGACCCTGCCCCTCCAACGTCATCCCCTCATTGGGACGCAGTGTAAATGTTGCTGAAAGGATGTCCAAAAACACTTACAAGTCTCTTTTTTTTCCAGCTTTATTTTCTGTGCAGATGTTGTTCCCACATATTCTTGATATGATTTATTGCCCTAAAATGATTCATTCTTTCTCAGTGGAGCCATTCAAGTCATGTAGTGAAAATATTGTGCAGCCTCGTCATGCACAAGCTGTGTGGTTGTGTGTTTGTTTACAAGTCTGCTTGGTTTTAACAGGCACCAACTCAGAGCAGTCCAACGCCTCTGAGACAGATTCAGAGCGCAGGGACGAGCTCAGTGACTGGTCTCTGGCTGGAGAGGACAATGACAGGCGAGTTGTGTAATTTGATATATTTACAGTGTGCTGTTGATGCTAATTGTGTTCATGTCAAACATTTAGTCTGCTTAAGTGTGAGAATGTAATTGACGACTATACTGGCTGACATACAGGGAGAGGGAAAGAGGTCCACGCCCACCGAGGGACAGCCGCAGGAGACCAGGACCCACCAGAGGACGAGGAGGACGGGGCAGAGGAGCCAGAGGAGGATACACCACCAGTTCTGGTAAAAGTCTCTACTGTTGGTCTTGAGTGACACAGACCCGTGTCTTGTGTTGGCATTTTTGTGGAACCACAAAACACATAACAGGCTTCATGCTTCACCCAAACATTTTTTGTTTAACAGAAGCTGAAGCAAGTGCTCATTTCAGCAACCAGCAGGGAAACTTCATGTACTGACCAACTGTTCAAAGAATGTACCCATCTTCGATAATTACTGGCCCAGTGCCCGGTCAGCAAAAATATCACTTTTGTTGATGCACATGAACCAAGAAATAACAGTTAAAAATGGATCACAGTGAAGAGAAACTTGTCAGATAATATCTTTTTAAATTTAGGCTGTGGGTATTGTGACAGGACTGACTTTAGCACTTTAAGTTCTAATGTCAACCCTCAAATCAAACTTCTTTCTAATCTGAAATGCGCTTTCAGAAAAAAAAAAGTATATTTAACAAGAACATGAAAACTTAATGATTCTTTCAGGAACTGAATCTGAGACTTAGGATCCATAGACACTACTGACTCACTGAATCCCGTCACCATAACCACAACAGAACTGCTGTTTTCCAATCTGGTGATGATTTTATGAGCTTACCCGGAAGATGCCTCTAGTGACTTCTATTGCAATGATTTAGCCGTGACAATAACGCTAACTCTACAGCAGGGCCTCGGGACCATGAGGACAACAATGCCTACGGCTCTCTGGAGACGAACACTGAAACAGACCAGACAGCTGACACGGATGCCAGTGAGTCCGCTACGCCTGCTAACCGCCGCCGAAGATCGCGGCGTCGCAGAACGGATGAGGACACGACCCTGATGGATGGCATGAGTGAATCGGATAATGCTTCAATGAGCGAAAATGGAATAGGTAGGAAAGATTCAGTGCTCACAGTGAAACCAAAGACAAGAGCAGCACACGTGCACGCACACTGTAAAGCTAGAGGTTTTTGTGTTGCCTCGGTAAGGAAAGCATCATGTTGACGGTGTTGTTCACTCTGAGCGGAAGTGCTTTATCTCTGTTCCTGTACAAACAAAAGCAGTGCAGATCAAACTCTGGCATTTGGTTTAAGTCCCCATCCTTTTCTTTGTGACATCACAAAACCCCTAGATGACCCAGAAGCTAAACCTCAGCGTCGTAACCGTAGTCGACGTCGTCGCATTCGCCCACCTGAGGAGAGGCAGCCAGGTAACCATGGTGACTGCTGGTGTTGTCCCCATGTCAGTGCTACTAATATCTTAAACATACAACGCACAGTTTGGGTTTGTGCCACCAACTGCACATATAAATGTTTTGGCATCAGTTTAACTGTCTGACAGCTGAGTGCCATCAGAAAACTAGCCTAAACCAGTTTGGCGTGCAAACAAAGTCTGCATCTGTGTTGTTTTTGTTGTTCTTTAACTTGCACTATCCCTTCACTAATAACAAACCTTTAGGTTGTTTGTTTTCACATTGTTGTTTACACCAATGATGGAGTCATTTCGTGTCATAGGAAATGTGACCCATGCTAACTTTTCTGTCCTGCTGTGCCAGTTTTTTGTAGAGGGTCCTTTAACAAATGGCCATTCTACAACTATCTGCTTGTTAAGTGTGATGTAACGCATCATGTGATTTTCAGCTTCCGGCTCCAAACAAAAAAAAGGCGCGCTTTCATTAACATTGAGAACTGCATTGAGACGCTCTGATCAGGCTGCACTTAAACCGTTGCACAAGCACAACAGCATTGACATCGCAACATAAAACTCTCTGTATATTGTGCCAAAAACTCTCCTGGATATATTAACTGGGTTTTTAGACGTTGTTATTGCATTTGTTTTATGTACGAGTAAAAATGCCAGAAGCTCAGGTCGTTTCTCCGTTATTTTCAGTGGGAGTTGCTGCGAGCTGCGATCGTTTCCTGTTCATGTCGTTTGGGGGGAAAGTGAAGTTTGCACTTTAACGTCCTGCTTATTGTAATAAATAATTTTTTATTAACAAATAGACGTATATTTTACCTGTGCATAATAAAATATATAAAGTGAAAGGAAAAAAGTTTTATCAAGTGTTCTTACCTTAGAAACAGACGAATGCGGTTAACGGAGGTGGAGGCGGAGAACAGCGTGAGCGAGGTTTGCGCATACTGTAAACACAAACTAAACTTAAACTGTAGATCCTTAAAAGGATCATACATACGTAAATTTAATTGTAAATCTGCAGGTCTTTGGACCCAGAAACATTTATCACGTGATGCGTTACGTCAGAGTTTAATAACCGGATAATTTGGGAAGGCAGTGAAAGTATTTCAGACTTGGCATGTCTTGTCTGATCTGCAGACTCTGTTTTCTTCTGTCACACATTCAGAACTGGAGCCTGACCCATATATCAGAATTTCACAAAGGAATGTGTTTTTTGGCATTATGAAAATTTGTATTTTAAATAAACAACACTGAAAAACACTTTAGCTGTTGGAAACTATCATTGCATAGTTTG
The DNA here is from genome assembly GCF_902500255.1 of Thalassophryne amazonica. Lineage (NCBI taxonomy): Eukaryota > Metazoa > Chordata > Actinopteri > Batrachoidiformes > Batrachoididae > Thalassophryne > Thalassophryne amazonica. Next base: position 15,178,952 of record NC_047112.1, read on the forward strand.
CCTAGCAGAGGGAACTCCAGTGCCATTGTTTAGTGTTGTGAAACATGGCTGGGACCCCCATCATGCCTTGGTCAAATTAACTCCAAGGGACAGGTCACTATGGTCATGATGCCGCCAGCTAGGCAGGGCTAAAATAGAAGAGAAGTCCATTTCATGTGATTGCTGAGTGGCGCGACACTCAGCATGGTATATTGGTTGCTTGTTTTAACTGTAAAACGCCAATCCTTAAATAACCCTCTTTTTTATGTATAATATTGGCACCGTATGTTTTATTTCAACTCCCCAATGTTTGTATCGGCCCTCAAAGCCCTATCCATCAGGCTCTAATGCTAACCTAAATCAACAATAATCAGTCACAGGATATTGACATTATTACACATTATTTCAGAATTCATGTACATATGCTCCAAAGCATATCCATGTAAGCCATTGGCACTTAGTGCTTGCAGATTTACTGGCCCCTGCAAGATAGTTTGGAATAAACGCAAAGCATCATGAAGGAGAAATTTCTCTGTTTTATGCTTAAATCTGCACTTTTGAGAGTGCAACACACAATTTATAGTGCATCCAGAAAGTATTCACAGTGCTGCACTTTTTCCACTTTTTTTTGTTGTTGTTACAGCTGTATTCAAAAATGGGTGAAACTCATTTTTTCCTCAAAATTCTACACACAACACTCCATGACAATGTGAAAAAAGTTAATGTTTTGAGTTTTTTGCAAAAAAAAAAACAAACAAAAAAAAATATATATATATATATATATATAACTAAGAAATCACATGTACACAAGTATTCACAGCTTTTTCCATGGAGCTCAAAATTGAGCTCAGGTGCATCCTGTTTCCACTGATTATGTTTGATGTTTCTACAGCTTAATTGGAGTCCATCTGGTGTAAATTCAGTTGATTGGACATGATTTGGAAAGACACATCCCTGTCTACAAATAACAGGCCCGCAACAACTCACCGGATCCAAGGAAGTCTGCAGATTTCATCATGGGGAGGAGGGGGGTGGTGTTAGTGTTGTAGTCTGTGATGATCACTGAGTTTTTAAAATGCCTATCGCAAAGTGTTCCTTTTTTACAACATCGTGCAAGTTTTATAAATCCGGACACTGATCTGTATAACAGATACAGATCAGTGTCCGCGGATCCGCCTAACTCCGCAGAGAAAAATGCCTCACTCAAAGCGTGGCTGTTATGACAGTTGTAGTAAAGCGGACTGGTTGGTTGCTATGGCGACGCTGTGTGCCTGCTTCAAGATGCTGAAGTTAAAAGGACATGTCTGTGTCACGGAGCGACATCGGACAGAGGGAAGATGGCGAAAAACACTGTTTGAAAAAAATTTAATAAGGACAAGAATCCGTGGAATTGTCGCTGGATTGAATTTAACACATCCGAAAGCTAAAAGAAACTGGAAAAGCAAACTGCATCTTGTGCCATCAGGAAACATGGGAAGATTTTTTTTGTCTCTGGAAAATAAACGTGCTGTTCAAACAGGATTTCATATAAGATTATGGGACTTTTTAAAATGAATGTAGACTTTCTTTCATTGGAAAAAAGACATTGTGGCTTTGAATGGATTTACACAAGAATTTGAGACTTTTTTTTTACTATAAGGTATGTTATTGATATGTCACCATGATTTTCAAAATATTCTACAAGCTTTAGCTGTGGTTTTTGAAATGCTTCAAGTCTTTTCAGTCTTCATGAATTTCATGTAGTTAAATTGTTCTGAGTTGATGCATAATTTGGTTTAGAATTAAAAGGAGAATCATTCCACGTCCTACTTCAGTAACATATTCTGGTTTTTTTTTTCGACATTATCAGTGACAGTTCAAATGAAAGGTTGAATCTAGGATCATTTAAAAATGTACTTCTTTTGAGATTTTTTTTTTCCAGGAGATGCTGAAAATGTATCATTAGATACAAAATGAATGTGGTTTGAGGCCTACGGGCCCTAGATCCTGGCTCCAGGGGGGCTGTGCCCCCAGACCCCCTGCAAATTTTCCTCGGATTTCACAATTTTTATTTCACAGCCCTGATATAACGTCCCACAGTTGACAGTGCATGTCAGAGCACAAACCAAGCATGAAGTCAAAGGAATTGCCTCTAGATGTCCAAGACAGGATTGTCACAAGGCACAAATCTGGGGAAGGGTATAGAAACATTTCTGCTGCTTTGAAGGTCCCAGTGAGCATAGTGGCCTCCATCATCTATAAGTGGAAGAAGTGCAGCGTCACCAGGACTCTTCCTTGAGCTGACTCTGTGAATGTCCTTGAGTGGCCCAGCCAGAGCTCAGACCTGAATCTGATTGAACATCTCTGGAGAGATCTGAAAATGTCTGTGCACAGACACTCCCCATCGAACCTGGTGGAGCTTCAGAGGTGCTGCAAAGAGGAATGTGCAAAACTGTCCAATGATAGGTGCACCAAGCTTGTGACATCATATTCAAGAAGACTTGAGGCTGTAATTGCTGCCAAAGATACATCAAAGTATTTAGCAAAGGGTGTGAATACTTATATACGTTTGATTTATTAGTTTTCTTTTTAATAAATTTGCAAAAAAAAAAAAAAAAAAAAAAAAGGACTTTCATGTTGTCATTATGGGGTGTTGTGAGTAGAATGTTGAGGGGGGGAAAAAATGAATTTACTCCATTTAGGAAGTCTTCCCATGCTGATAAACTGTTGATACATGGTTTTATTTTCTGTGGCGTCTCTGCAGTGACCGTGGCTGACTACATTTCCAGGGCAGAGTCTCAGAGTCGCCAGATGACCAACAAAGACATCGGGAAAAACAAGGACATGGTCAGTCCATAAAACACGCTGACAACTTCCTTCCTTCTACACAACCTGTTTGTAAATCCTCTTTGGACTCTTGTTCATCAGCACTGTGAGCTCAATCTTTTTTGGGAGAGCTACATTGGTTTGCACTAGTTTTAATATGTCACTAAAATGCTGCTGTACTGTCCGACTGATTTCATGTGGTTTATTCAGCTAGTGCAGCTTCTAGATAGAGATGAGCCTGATCAGATACTGTGGCAGTCTGTGGTACGATATTGACATCACTCACTCATCTGATAGACAGGCAGTGTTATTCTGCTTAACGATCAATTCCATTCCAGATCTAGCAACTGCAGAGCTTTCATCCAGGTGTTCCTGCTAGCAACAAACAAGAGGGCACCAGGAAACCGACTCTCGATGATGGTTTTCAGAAACATGATAAACTTCCAGTGGAAAATGCAAAGGGGGCAGCAAAACCAGCAGCTTCGCAGAAGCAAACTGTTATGTTTGTTGTTTCGCTCTAGAGTTAGAAAAGTTGCTCAACTTCATTTTACTTGATGACAAACCAGTACCTGTAGTGGGTAATGTCACATTTTACAGTCCAGGTACTCGCTTTTATCATCTGTGTCAATGTCAGAATGGGATCAGAACTGAATTCTGCTTGTAGCGTGCACACTGGATTAAAAAAAAAAGCGTGCACATGTGAAAAGTGATGTCTTGACAGCAGAAAGTGTTTTTAAATTATTTGGCAGAGCTGCTTGAAAACAAAGCAGTCCACAAAATAGATTTTGTGTTACAGGGTGTTTTTTTTTTTTTTGTGGGGGGGGGGGGGGGGGGGGTGTCCTTGAACCTTCCTGCAGTTGACCGGTTTTCATGGTATCTTTATTTGGTGGCCTGTCTTCAGGATCAGGTGGACACCATCGCTGAACACAGCCCCCAGTCTCCTCCAGTGTCACCCAACCGCTCCAGTGGCAAAGTCGCCGAGTACGAGGACGACGGTGCCTCCAAACCACCCAAAGCCTCCCACACAGAAGAGTCTACTCCGCAAGCTGTTGTTAATGGACTTTCGTAGTCCCTCCCCTAAAAAGGAAATGGTTTCATCTATTTGTTGGTGATTGAAGCTCCACCTCTTGCCATTTAAAACACAAGCACTGTTCCTTTTATGACACAAATATTTGAAACCTGGTCCCGTACGTACTCTTTGGTCTGCACCTTAGCGCCGCCTTCTCACAATCACACGCACTGCCCGACTTAAAATTACAACTTGTCTTTTTTTTTATTTAAACAATAGATCTTCCTATATGAGCTTGCCAAAGACAAACAGATGAAATTGTATCTTCAGTGTTGTACTTTTCAGTCTGCTCGCCTGTCAGTTAGACCACTCAAGCCCATGCTGTAGTATTGATGCTGTCATTTTCAGGATTTCACAAAAACATCAGCTCGGACTCAAAGAAAGACGGTTTTTTTGTTTTTTTTTTGTCTTTGATGTTCTGTGTCAGCAGTACCGTAGTGCCAATGGGTTTGTGGGAAACCAGAGTATGTTTGACGTATGCGTCATCAGCTGTTGTGCCTTGAGAGTGGATTGAACATGTTTTCTGAAAACCTTTTCGCTTGTCTGTGTGTCGCCTGCTACAGTGGAAGCACACGTGCTAAATCTTCCCCAGTGGCGCTGGAGCAAACGCCGAGGTTTCTGAAGAAAATCTTTTTATATCAGGTGTGTGTTTTCTTGTCAGTTATGTATTTGTTGAGGTTAGTTGCTTTCTGTTTCTCAATATGCAAAACCACTTTGGACATAAGAGGAAATACGACGGTGTGTCCAGGAAAGATGAGAGGAGTCCTTTTCTTTGCACTGAGACCATTTTGCTGTTACGCAGAATTGTAATTAATTATGGAAACTGGTTTGTTAACCATTTTGAGATGGACAGAAATGTAATGATAGGTTTCTCTGGAAATATCTCAACCATCGAAACACTGGGCCGGTGTATGTTGGATTTTTTTTTAAACTTCGATGGCAAAAATCCTTTGTGATCATTTGGATGTTTCAGGAAAACTGAGCCCACATAAGGATGTCATGGTTCTTCCTCAGCCTGACTGGAAACTGGTCCTGACTGTTCCACTAAAGAGATTTATTTGGTTTATTTATTTAATGATTTGTACAGTATTTAAAAAAAAAAAAAAGAAAACCACACAAAAAAGAACATTTTCTTGACACTAAATTTTCTTAAGCGAAATGAAAATTTGGACTACTGAGTTGTGAAATCCCAAATTTTTTTTGTTGGGTCAAGTAAACAGTTTTTGTTTTTTAAGGATTGTTCTGGTTGGTTGATGTGCAATATGTTTTGTATGCAAGTAGTTCTTAAATAAAACTGATCTGTGTAGATCTAAATCACAACTGTATCCACCTCGTTGAATATGTATTTTTTTTTTTTTATTTCAGAGTAAAAGTTTCCAAAAATACAGAGTGTAATCAGAGGGTCGCACTAATGTACACGAGTTATTCATTACATGCTGTCATTTAGAAATCAGAGGGGTCAAAATGGACAAAAGTCGCAGTTCAAATGAAATTTAAATATCTGAGACTCCTGTGGCAATGAGAACCTTTAGCAATTATTCCTGAGAAATTAAAAATAATACAGTATATACAGTACATGCTAATGAATAGTCAACTTAATATGTACATTTATTTCTGACTGGGTCTTTAATCATAGCGACAGCGTGTATGAAGGTCAGCAGTGTAAATCATCAGCACCTCTATTTCTTTGATTGGCTGTCCATCAGATCCTTTGCTTCATTTATCTTGGCTGCGAGATACGGAGATCCACCTGCCGGGTCACACAAACCATTTCTGTTAATCCAGTTGTGGAGCCATCTAAAAGATTATTACACACCCACACAGGCAAATAACTGGCAAAAAATACAAAATGGGGTGTAACTATTACATCATGTGTCCTTGGCAGACATTTCAAAAATGAACATGTGCATATTACAGTTCTGCACAGTGTTATTTTCACTCCTGAACTTCAGGTTCAAAACTAGAAAGGTTCAGAAATAAATGCAAATGAGCCAATTACGTATCACCAGAATAATTCTTAATAAAATGTCAAGTACCGAAACAAATGTTTTTGAAAAAAAAAACAAAAAAACGGGGGTGCATAAACACTTGGACAACAATTATATATTAAAAAAAACCCTCTTATCATTTAAAGACTGTTCAACTACCAATGTTAACATAAAAGTAAAGAGTAAAGCTTTGACTTGCCTCTGTCTGGATGGTTAAGGATCATCAGTTTTCTGTGCGCTTCTCTGATCTTATTCTTGTTGGCTGTGGGACTGCAAGAGAGGAAAACATGTTAACAGCAGGATGCACCTGTGTGGGAGACTAATTCTGGCTCATCACTGCCTCATTTTGTTTCCAGTCATTCACTTTGTATGTTGATGAAGGAAAATAACAATGACCCATGCTGCATCGGGTAACGATGTGGGTCTGTTGGACAGTTGACGCAGCTGAACACAACTGAACATCGCTCATCCAAACCAAAGCTGTTGGACTTTGGTGAAACTCAGCTTGTGGTGTTAAATGCAGGGCTGTGAAATGGAGATTGTGAAATCCGAGGAAAATTCGCAGGGGGTATGGCCCCCCCCGAGGAGCCAGGGTCTAGGGCCTTGTGGGGCCCCAGAAACCAAGTAAAATTTTCATCTACTGATACATTTTCAACATCTGGAAGAACAAATCTCAAAATTAGTGCATATTTAAAATGGTCCTAGATTCAACCTTTCATTTGAACCGTCAATGATCATGTTGAAATAACAGAATATGATGTGGAAGTAGGACCTGGAATGATTTTCCTTTTAATTGTAAACCAAATTATGCATTAACTCAGAACAATTAAACTACATGAAATTCATGAAGACTGAAAAGACTGTTAAAGTATTTCAAAAACCACAGCTAAAGCTTGTAGAATATTTTAAAAATCAGGGTAAAATATCAATAAATTACCTTCTAGTAAAAAGCCACACATTCTTGTGTAAATTCCTGTAAAGCCACAATGTCTTTTTTTTCCCATGAAAAAAGTCTACATTAATAAAAACTAATTTACATTCTTGTGTAAATTCATGTAGCCTAAATTCATTCAAAGCCACAATGTCTTTTTTTCAGTGAAAGAAAGTCTAGATTAATGAAAGAAAAAAAAGGCACATAATCTTTTCTGAAATCCTGTTTGAACAGCACAATGTTTATTTTCCAGAGAGAGAAAAAAATTCTTACCAGTTCGCTTTTCCTGTTCATCTTTCAGGTGTGTTCACAAAGCCAGCAACAACTCCATGGATTCTTGTCCTTATCAGACTTTTTCCAAACCGTCTTTCTCGCCATCTTCGCTCTGATGTCGCTCTGTGACACAGAAATGCTGCAAAATTCTTCTTTTAAAAACTTGAAAGTTCTAAAACTTTGTGATGTCCACATGCTACGTTTAGCTAAGCTTCGCACAGGAGCCACACAGCGTCGCCGCAGCAACCAACCAGTCCCGCTTTACGACAACTGTCGTAACAGCCAGGTTTTGAGTGGCATTTATTCTCCTTGAAACTCTGCAGTTCCGAGAAAACTGATTTGTATCTGTAACACACAGATCAGTGTCTGCGGACTTATAAAACTTGCATGATGTTGTAAAAAAAAAAAAAAAAAACGCTTTGCGATAAACATTTTTAAAACTCAGCAACGATCACGATTAAAGAGTACAACACTAACATCCCCCGCCCCCCTCCCCATGATGAAATCCGCGGATCCGCGGAGTTTTTACAGCCCTGTAAATGGAGACAAAATCCACCCACCTGACACCTAAAACCAAAGCAGCTTCTCTCTTGGTCATCTTTGGTTCAAATCCACCTTTATAATACCCTCCTCCAAAAGTCTGAAACAATACAGACAGCAAAATGTTTGCAGGTGTAAAAAGACTGAAGTCCACCTGCCTGCACGAACACAACCCTGACTGCTGACTGAAACCACAAGCTGGAACACTTCAAAAGCCAAATCTGTGATGTGGACTGATGGAGAGTGGGTGCATGTCTTCCTTCTTACCGTCTTGGGGAAGCTCTGAAGGGCCTGTTTCATCTGAGGCTCCATCTGCTTCATGGCCTGCATGACATAACGACCTGAGACAAATGGAGCAGTTCAACCAGATGAAGAGTCAACACACTCACAAAACTGCTGCTTTGCTAGGAGTACAGAAAACTGCCAATTTTTAAAAATCCACTATAACCTAGATATTCAAAGTTGCAGAAAATAATCACCCACTTCTACAGGTTCCAGCCAGTAGGTCATGTTCATCACAGTATATTCTCATTTACAGTACAAACCTGGGTTTTGCTGCTCTCAACACATGATACTCACTCATGAAAGGTGTAAAGGTAGTCCCTGGTGGTTAATAAGTTAGTTGAATTCCTCACCTGCAAATCCAGCTGCTGCCAACGCTAGTCCCGCTGCCACTATGGATCCGGCCTAATACAGCAGCAAGGGAAAAGTGTGGTAAACATCTCAATGAGATACACGGTGTCTTTACAAAAGGACTGACAGATCTTGATCAGTATCTGGGCAAAACTGCAACAAACTAAGATGGTAATGACCCCCCCCCCCCACCAAAAAAAGCAATACACACATGGGGTATGGTTAGCTGCATTTATACACCCAACCCTTCCACATATCTGATACTGTCTACAATACATTATAGTCATTTTGCCAATGTTTATCTAATCCATTTTAAAAATGTTGACACCAGGGGCCTGTTGCACAAAAGCAGGTCTCAGGCATCCAGGATAAATGACTGAGCTGAGTTCAATGAATCCAAAACAGAAGTGTCCAGGCTTAATTGGTTGCACAAATACCAAGCCAGGATGACCAGACAGAAATTCATCAAGCCAGGTGAAACCAATCCTGGATCAGTACCCGCATGTGGCTTCCTCAAATAGACCCCGCTATCAATCACAGATCCGCTGATTCACTATGGCAACTAGAGCAATGTACTTTTCCCGTTGGCGACAGAAATCATAATGGAGGCTTATGAGGAAGTAAAGGAACAAATCAAAAAGAAAGGCAGTAAACAGTAATAGAACGACAGAAAATGTGGCGAAGTATTGCAGTATGCGTACGTAGTGCACAAATACACACTGCTCCGCTGAAACCATACCAATTACAATCCAAATATTTCATTAACATCTCTGAAAACATAGCTGTACTCTGAATATGAATCAGTTTAATTGTACGTGAAATTGGGTAACTCCAACCCATACTTGACAAACTCAACATTGTCTGTCCACAGAGTCCAACCTCCTTCTGTCTAATGCTGCGTTTACACATAACGACGACAAGTCACGAATGCCATGAAGTACACATTCTTGGCCGCTGATCACGAATGTGATTATTCGGGGCAGAGGCGTCAGGTGTCCTCAGGAACTGCTGCAACCTGTTACCACACGTTACGATTAATGGCACGTGTTGCTGGAGAATTATCAGGAACCATTACGAACGGTCAAGAATAATGTTCCACGTTGTTGCGCGCTATTGTGCGTAACAGCGCATCATTAAGTTCTGTCACATTGTGGAAGAGGTGAATTGTCTCCACACACACACCCATATTCATCCAACCGAATTCAGATCGCTCCAGTTTTTCAGAAGAACTTTGTGACTGCATGCGTAGTTGGGCTCTGTGCCATGGAGTGGTGCAGAGAGGAGGAGGAGGACAGAGCCAGATGTGTGGCTTCATGCGGGTCTCATCTCGCGCATTTTCCCAAACATCAGGCACATGCAGCAGGTGGAACACCTGCAGGAACGTGCTGAAGAGCACTGAAATTAGACTTTTAACCGACTTGGTGTCACCAATCAAACTGAATGCGGTGCAGCAGGGTTTAATTGTGCGCACGCTTCTTCCTCCGCCAGATTGGAGGAGGTGCAGAGATGTCGGGCAGCACGTGAGTCTCCTCTCGCTCCTCTGGTTGCTCAGACTCGTTCTCCCGCTCATCGGTTACAACAGCAGGTGGAACACCTGCAGGAGTGTCCTGAGGAGCTTCAGCAGGAACTGTGGAACGACATTTGGAGCCGAGTTTAATTGTGCGCACGTGACAAAAAACTGATTCGTTTGTGGCGCGCAGTGAAATGTGACACCACATTACAAGTCGTGTCAAAATTTGACAGTTTCCGTGTCACTTCGTAATAACGCGTGACAGTTTGGGCTCCAAGAACCATCACAGGAACCACTACGAACGTTGTCATGTTCTATTAAGGATCACTACTCATCAAGACGGATCAATACGCTCAGTGGCGACCTCCACGACATGAGACGAAATGAGAGTGGTGTGTGACGTTCGTGGAAGATTTTTTGACAGGCAAAAACATGCTCAACGAATATCAAGAATATCACGCACCAACACGCACTATTAAGAAACCTATTCAGATGCGTTAAGTCACGTTAAGAATGTCAGGAATGTGTCACGAATGACAGAAAAATGACATTCGTAACGCATCTTGGTTATGTGTAAACACACCTTAAGGACTTATACAAACAATCAAGAACTAAAACGGAAGAAAAAAATAAATAAGGGCTGGGTATTTATTTGATAGAAATATATGCCAATATTCCACATAATTTATTGCAATTTTTTTTTGGCTTGACATAACAGCCCCCAAAACACACTACTACCAATCTTATTATTTTTTAAATTCATAATCAGTATGTGCGGATAAAAGGACCAAAGTCCAAGAAACTTCAGTCCAGGTACGAGTTCACACGAAGGCGTTTGGGCTTTTTGTTTAATCCTCAACATAACTGGTGAAAGGTCTTATTTAATAAACAATAAGATGAAAAACTGGGTCGGTGTAAAAAGCATTAAAAAAAAGGTTAAACTAAACGTTAGTTAGCTTAGCTAGCTAAAGCTAAGTTAGCCACTTCGCCTTAATATAAGCGAAATAACAAACGGCCCCCAGAATCATATTCAGAATCATAATCATATTCAGAGCCAGTAAAAATTAAACTCACCATGTCGCTGCGTTATGTTTCGTATTCGTTAAACAGCAAAGTCATAACTTTTGACTCGACATTTTCAGCAACACAGCCTTCTCAATTTTTGCCAGAAATAACAACGAACTGTCGTAAAAACAATCGAGCCAGCGCTGGCCACGCCCCCGTCCAGTCAGGAGGAAATGGTGGGTTGGCGTTCCTACTGGACACGAGCCTCGAGTGTCCTCGGTCCCACTGTGAAGGGGTTTGCCAGGAGAGATCTTGGTATGAGGATGTTTCAAAAGAAATGAATCCCAGCTAAAACCTCCACAAAGCGCCTAGGCACCAGGGCGTATGAAGAAAGTAGTGGTGATACTTCTCCCAGTGCTGCAGGGAGACATCTCTTCTGTAGCAGCACTCAGCTGGGTCATCCACCAGATCAGCGGTGTCATCCACCAGATAGTTCTGATCCTGGACCCCAGCAACAACACCATCAATGGGCTAAAATAATCCAGTGAAACTGCATCATTGTAAATTGGTCCATTGGGAGAAGAAAAAGATCTCTCACTGCTTCGCTTACTCAGACTTGAGAAGTGGGGCAGGAGATCAAAGGCAGTATTTGAGGAGAGGAAAGGTCACCATCTTGAAGAGAGCCCTCGGATACAAAGCCAGTAATGTTAAGGGTGCAGCTTTAGACCCCGGGTCTGGGGCCCACTGCACTCTAGTAGAAGGAAATTCAAGGCAAATGAAAAAAAAAGAGGAAATGCTATTTATAGTTTTACATAAACAGATTAAACTGTATCATACACAAGAAAAATAAGAAGAAAATAATAAATTATAATGTCACTGATCAATTACTGCATAACATACTGTTGTTGCAAGCTGTTTGACAAATTCATTTATTTTCTGCCGCGTATGTGGGTCCAGGTTGCGGTGGCAGTAGACCAAGCAGCTCATCCCAAACTTCCCTATCCTTGGCCAAATCCGCCAACTTTTCCTGGGGGTTACTTAGGTGTTCCCAGACCAGCTGGGAAATATAATCCTTCCAGCATGTACTGATCGTCCCTGGTGCCTCTGTGACGGAGGCCAGCAGGAGTCCCTGTGCATATGGTAGTCAGTAAGTAAACCTCACTCCCCAGTGCCAGAAGAGGCTCTGGCCACAGACACCAGGGCCCATGGGTTTTAGCCTCCTGGTTAGAGCGCCTGCCTCCCATGCTGAAGCTTGCGTGTTCAGTGTTCAAACTCCGAGTGATGCGAGAAACATGTAAACAATACAGAAGTTAAACTTCCTCCCAGTTGGATGTGCCTGGAAGACCGAACTTGGAAGGTGACCAGGGGGCATCCTCACCAGATGCCCAAACTACCTCAGCCGGCTCCTTTAGATTGGAAGAAGCAGTGGCTCTACTCTGAGTCCCTCTTGGAAATTCCTTCACTTTATGCTTTTCAGGAAATAATGATATGATCAGTACAGTAACGTATGTGATGAGAAATTTAAGGAAATATTCCCCCTTATCCCCCCCCCCCCCCCCCCCCACACCCATATTTTAACATTATGCCAGGAAGAAGCAGCGCTTAGAATGCATTGGATGCACACTCCATATGGCTGAGTAATTACTAAGCATAAGAGATAGTGCAAATATTAGTATCCTGTATTGTTTTCACATGTGTATCTGTGGACAAGATAAATCAAAGATTTTGCTTAGATACATATATAGAGGTGATTAGATTTTGGAGTAGTTTGGTCAAAGTTCAAGGAAAACTTGGTTGGAAAACACACTTTTTTGGTATATCTCAACAACCAAGAAGCCAACATGGATCAAGCTTGGTGGGACTATTACTTGGACTCATACCTCGAGGTGATTCGATTTTGGAGTACTTTGGTCAAAGATCAAGGAAAACATGGTCCAAAAACCACCAGTTTTCTTGTGCTGGTCAACAAAATATTTGTGATTGATCTATATGTATGACTTCAAAATGAAGTCATGATGATGTCATACACTGTCATAAAACACCATTACAGACACGTGTACTATATTTACTTGTAGGTTTATATTGTGGTGTGTAGAGCGGGCAGTGTGTGCATCAGCCCCGCTGCTTGCATGCATTCAAACCAGTAATTTGTATCACTTTTTACCAAACTGGACCAAGTGGAGAAGCTTGAAGCTTCTCCACTATGGAAACCACCTGGACAACTGAGAGCCTACACAGAAACAAACTGGACCAACTTTAACTTTTGACCTCTGTACAAACTGAAATGGACCTTTTTACCATTTTTGCTCCATAACTCCATTCAGTCCAGCCCAGATGATACTTTTTGGAATCTTTAAGATCAGGCAAACAATGTGGTCTACATTTCACTGCGATTGGAGCATTTTTAAAATTGTGACCCCTACTGGGCTATAGCTACTACCGTGTGATGGCTATCATTATGTTTTTGTAGGCCATGGTATGCTGAGGCTGGATTGTTGTTTGGGTACCTTAAGTGGTACCGAAAACCTGTTTGCCTGTGGGTTAGTTAGTTGAGCTTCTTTGCAAGACAATTGGTTGTTTTTCTAACTTAATTTACTAAATTCAGGCTGCTGCCTACTTACTGATTTAATTAATTAACTTTGTTGAAATTTGGGTGTTGATTAGCTGTGTGCTGACAACACCATATTGCACAGGAAGTGTCTTTCTCGTTGAAGACGTGTAATTCTTCAACGAGAAAGACACTGCGTGTTACAGACATAACTCATAGATTGTATTGCTCGTACAGTCCTGTATAGGCCCTGCAGCCCCACTGTGCCGGGGCTTATCCCCGGATTCTGCAGCAGGAATTAGATGAGAGTCTATGACTCACCCTGGAGGGGGTGCCAGTCTGATGCCCAGCTGGGTGGACTGAGACAGTGCAGATGAAATGTGTGTAACATGTGCCTGGGAATTGAACCCAGGTCTGCATAGTGGTAGCCCACCTCCTTATCCCACTGAGTAACCCGCTTGGACAAGAGTGAGAACAAATCAGAGACCTCATTCTGTCAGTTTTATCTCAGTTCTTGGATAATGCATGCGTAAATACTGGCAGACCTCCTTAAAACAGACAAATTGGATGAATGTAACAGGCGCTTGTGCCTGAACTAACTTGAACAGCTGGTTAAACCTTTAACTTTCTGGAGTAAATTTGCAATCTGGGCATGCTGATCTGGGGCATTGCCCTAATGTCCTCATGAAGGAAATCCCAATTTTTATGGCTTTCCTGAGCGTTTGATCTGGTAGCCTCCTATGACTACCTCAGTAAGCTGACGTACTACTGAGCTGGGGCATTGTCCTAATGAAAGAACACCCACTTTATTGGCTTTCCTCTGTATTTGGTCTTAATAGTGTTGTGAAGCAACAGCTCAGGAAACTGACATAGTGCTCCTCATTGATGTTTTCAGCCTTTAGAATGCAGTTCACAAACATATTGATTAGCCTTTGCATTGTAAGTCATGAAACAAACGGTCTTCTTTGGAGGGGGTGAGGATCTGTAGTTCCACTACATGGATTGACTTGCTGTCAAAGTGATGGATACAACACTCATTATTTACTTGCTGTTTATTTGGCAAGAATGACATATAGAACATTACCACAAACAAGCACCGTGTTAGTTCAGGCAGGACACAAAGTGTATCCAACAGCTCAAAACATCAATACCGATCAACTGGTAGCACATGAGCCAGTGATGGACCTCATTAGTCAGTCAATCAACCAATCAACACCGATCAACTAGTAGAACATGAGCCAATGATGGACCTCATTAGTCAGTCAATCAATCAATCAATCAACACCGATCTACTGATAGCACATGAGCCAGTGATGGACCTCATTAGTCAGTCAATCAATCAACACTGATCAAGTGGTAGAACATGAGCCAATGATGGACCTCATTAGTCAATCAATCAACACCGACCAACTGGTAGCACATGAGTAAATGATGGACCTCATTAGTCAATCAATCAACACCGATCAACTGGTAGAACATGAGTAAATGATGGACCTCATTAGTCAATCAATCAATCAACACCGATCAACTGGTAGAACATGAGCCAATGATGGACCTCATTAGTCAATCAGTCAATCAACACCGATCAACTGGTAGAACATGAGCCAATGATGGACCTCATTAGTCAGTCAATCAATCAACACTGATCAAGTGGTAGAACATGAGCCAAAATGAGCCAATGATGGACCTCATTAGTCAATCAATCAACACCGACCAACTGGTAGCACATGAGTAAATGATGGACCTCATTAGTCAATTAATCAATCAACACCAATCAACTGGTAGAACATGAGCCAATGATGGACCTCATTAGTCAATCAATCAATCAACACTGATCAACTGGTAGAACATGAGCCAATGATGGACCTCATTAGTCAATCAATCAACACCGACCAACTGGTAGCACATGAGTAAATGATGGACCTCATTAGTCAATTAATCAATCAACACCAATCAACTGGTAGAACATGAGCCAATGATGGACCTCATTAGTCAATCAATCAACACTGATCAACTGGTAGAACATGAGCCAATGATGGACCTCATTAGTCAATCAATCAACACCGACCAACTGGTAGCACATGAGTAAATGATGGACCTCATTAGTCAATCAATCAACACCAATCAACTGGTAGAACATGAGTAAATGATGGACCTCATTAGTCAATTAATCAATCAACACCGATCAACTGGTAGAACATGAGCCAATGATGGACCTCATTAGTCAATCAGTCAATCAACACCGATCAACTGGTAGAACATGAGCCAATGATGGACCTCATTAGTCAGTCAATCAATCAACACTGATCAAGTGGTAGAACATGAGCCAAAATGAGCCAATGATGGACCTCATTAGTCAATCAATCAACACCGACCAACTGGTAGCACATGAGTAAATGATGGACCTCATTAGTTTATATTTATTATTAGAATAAGTTTCATTACACTAGAAGTCTTTCAGAAAGCGCTGTAACTAGGTTTAAGGATATGATTCCTTCTTTAATGTTCTCTAATGCCATATACCAACACAGTGCAGAGTAGCTACCTAAACTCTGTAAGTGAGATAGAGTATCTCGTCAATAGTTTTACATCCTCATTGAAGACAACTTTGGATGCTGTAGCTCCTCTAAAAAAGAGAGCTTTAAATCAGAAGTGCCTGACTCCGTGGTATAACTCACAAACTCGTAGCTTAAAGCAGATAACCCGTAAGTTGGAGAGGAAATGGCGTCTCACTAATTTAGAAGATCTTCACTTAGCCTGGAAAAAGAGTCTGTTGCTCTATAAAAAAGCCCTCCGTAAAGCTAGGACATCTTTCTACTCATCACTAATTGAAGAAAATAAGAACAACCCCAGGTTTCTTTTCAGCACTGTAGCCAGGCTGACAAAGTCAGAGCTCTATTGAGCTGAGTATTCCATTAACTTTAACTAGTAATGACTTCATGACTTTCTTTGCTAACAAAATTTTAACTATTACAGAAAAAATTACTCATAACCATCCCAAAGACGTATCGTTATCTTTGGCTGCTTTCAGTGATGCCGGTATTTGGTTAGACTCTTTCTCTCCGATTGTTCTGTCTGAGTTATTTTCATTAGTTACTTCATCCAAACCATCAACATGTTTATTAGACCCCATTCCTACCAGGCTGCTCAAGGAAGCCCTACCATTATTTAATGCTTCAATCTTAAATATGATCAATCTATCTTTGTTAATTGGCTATGTACCACAGGCTTTTAAGGTGGCAGTAATTAAACCATTACTTAAAAAGCCATCACTTGACCCAGCTATCTTAGCTAATTATAGGCCAATCTCCAACCTTCCTTTTCTCTCAAAAATTCTTGAAAGGGTAGTTGTAAAACAGCTAACTGATCATCTGCAGAGGAATGGTCTATTTGAAGAGTTTCAGTCAGGTTTTAGAATTCATCATAGTACAGAAACAGCATTAGTGAAGGTTACAAATGATCTTCTTATGGCCTCGGACAGTGGACTCATCTCTGTGCTTGTTCTGTTAGACCTCAGTGCTGCTTTTGATACTGTTGACCATAAAATTTTATTACAGAGATTAGAGCATGCCATAGGTATTAAAGGCACTGCGCTGCGGTGGTTTGAATCATATTTGTCTAATAGATTACAATTTGTTCATGTAAATGGGGAATCTTCTTCACAGACTAAAGTTAATTATGGAGTTCCACAAGGTTCTGTGCTAGGACCAATTTTATTCACTTTATACATGCTTCCCTTAGGCAGTATTATTAGACGGTATTGCTTAAATTTTCATTGTTACGCAGATGATACCCAGCTTTATCTATCCATGAAGCCAGAGGACACACACCAATTAGCTAAACTGCAGGATTGTCTTACAGACATAAAGACATGGATGACCTCTAATTTCCTGCTTTTAAACTCAGATAAAACTGAAGTTATTGTACTTGGCCCCACAAATCTTAGAAACATGGTGTCTAACCAGATCCTTACTGTGGATGGCATTACCCTGACCTCTAGTAATACTGTGAGAAATCTTGGAGTCATTTTGATCAGGATATGTCATTCAAAGCGCATATTAAACAAATATGTAGGACTGCTTTTTTGCATTTACGCAATATCTCTAAAATCAGAAAGGTCTTGTCTCAGAGTGATGCTGAAAAACTAATTCATGCATTTATTTCCTCTAGGCTGGACTATTGTAATTCATTATTATCAGGTTGTCCTAAAAGTTCCCTGAAAAGCCTTCAGTTAATTCAAAATGCTGCAGCTAGAGTACTGACGGGGACTAGAAGGAGAGAGCATATCTCACCCATATTGGCCTCTCTTCATTGGCTTCCTGTAATTCTAGAATAGAATTTAAAATTCTTTTTCTTACTTATAAGGTTTTGAATAATCAGGTCCCATCTTATCTTAGGGACCTCGTAGTACCATATCACCCCAATAGAGCGCTTCGCTCTCAGACTGCAGGCTTACTTGTAGTTCCTAGGGTTTGTAAGAGTAGAATGGGAGGCAGAGCCTTCAGCTTTCAGGCTCCTCTCCTGTGGAACCAGCTCCCAATTCAGATCAGGGAGACAGACACCCTCTCTACTTTTAAGATTAGGCTTAAAACTTTCCTTTTGCTAAAGCTTATAGTTAGGGCTGGATCAGGTGACCCTGAACCATCCCTTAGTTATGCTGCTATAGACGTAGACTGCTGGGGGGTTCCCATGATGCACTGTTTCTTTCTCTTTTTGCTCTGTATGCACCACTCTGCATTTAATCATTAGTGATCGATCTCTGCTCCCCTCCACAGCATGTCTTTTTCCTGGTTCTCTCCCTCAGCCCCAACCAGTCCCAGCAGAAGACTGCCCCTCCCTGAGCCTGGTTCTGCTGGAGGTTTCTTCCTGTTAAAAGGGAGTTTTTCCTTCCCACTGTAGCCAAGTGCTTGCTCACAGGGGGTCGTTTTGACCGTTGGGGTTTTACATAATTATTGTATGGCCTTGCCTTACAATATAAAGCGCCTTGGGGCAACTGTTTGTTGTGATTTGGCGCTATATAAAAAAATTGATTGATTGATTGATTAGTCAATTAATCAATCAACACCAATCAACTGGTAGAACATGAGCCAATGATGGACCTCATTAGTCAATCAATCAATCAACACCGATCAACTGGTAGAACATGAGCCAATGATGGACCTCATTAGTCAGTCAATCAATCAACACTGATCAACTGGTAGAACATGAGTCAATGATGGACCTCATTAGTCAGTCAATCAATCAACACTGATCAACTGGTAGAACATGAGCCAATGATGGACCTCATTAGTCAGTCAATCAATCAACACTGATCAACTGGTAGAACATGAGCCAATGATGGACCTCATTAGTCAGTCAATCAATCAACACCGATCAACTGGTAGAACATGAGCCAATGATGGACCTCATTAGTCAGTCAATCAATCAACACCGATCAACTGGTAGAACATGAGCCAAAGATAGACCTCATTAGTCAATCAATCAATCTTTATTCAAAATAAAAAGTTTCCATGAGGAACAAAAGAAGATAAATCTTGTAACATTGTCCCTTATAGCATATATTCATAATAATGTTCATCCACCATTTCATCCCCAACACCATCACCTCATCAGTTACCAAACATCAAATATGCATCAACAATGACCTGTCTGTCTTACATTTCAACAATTCCATTCACTTTACTTCCAATTTACTGTATTCCCTCATAATTTTGTCCTTATACATCTTTTTCAACTTATAAACATTTGTATAACACTCGATTTCATCGTTCAGAGCATTCCAAAGCTTAACACAAATGTCCTTTCTGTTCAGTACAATAACTGAAGTACTCAGAGCTCTGCTCTTACTTCAGCCACACATTGACTTTTGTGTTCCACCTGAGACTTGATTTCTGCTGGTAAAGATTTCTATGAGTGTACTTTTTTACTCTAAAGGATAATTGAAAAATACTTGTTTTGCAGACTGGGAGGCCACAGTCCTGACAAGTTACTCCTCTTGTTGTAGTCCTAGTGAAGAAGAAGATCACCATATTACAATGGGTTGAAACAATAACCAGTGCAGTAACATTTTGTACATTGTCAGATGGACACAGTGGGATTTTGTTTTCACAAAATCTTTTAATTTTGAGCAGGTTATGTCGTACAATTACAGGAATGCAAGCAGAAAAAAGAGGACAAGCAAGATGGATATATCTGTTTTCCTCAGCAGGTGTCTTAACCCACACACCTTATTTCATGTATTGTTCACAACGCCTTGATTGTTAAAGAAGTTAAAGATAAGCTCACAGCTGAACAAAACTGCCACAAGTCTGACTATGGGAGAAAATGTTTGATGAGGGGGGAAAAATCACATAAGAGAATTTCTTTGTAAACAAAACTGTTGTTTAAATTAATTAAATTGTTGTATTTTAAATTACCTGAGGTGTAATGGCCAGTGCAATTTATTTCTGTCCTAGGATCAGTTTCTTCCGTTATCACTCCCTTCTGTCATGCTCTTTTGCCTCACTAAATGCTATATAGAAGAGAGTTGGATGACATGACGAAGAGGAGAAAGACAGATGTACTGTGTGTACAAGAGACCAAGTGGAAGGGAAGTAACGCCAGGAGTATCAGAGGTGGTTTCAAACTGTTGTATTATGGTGTGGATGGGAGGAGAAATGGTGTTTAGGTCATTCTAAAGGATGAGTATGTTGGAGGTTAAGCAAGTGTCTGACAGGGTGATGAGCGTGAAGTGGGAAACTGAAAGGGTGATGATGAATGTCATGAATGTCACATGGAAGCTGAAGGAGGAAGACAGTCCTGTAACATTCAGGGAGGAGATAAGACAGGCACTGGATGGGAGTAAATTGATTCTGGATAACTCGAGAAGTACTGCGTATGTGGTGAGGGAGACAGCTGTCTATTTCTGTCCTAGGATCCATTTATTCAGCTATCACTCCCTCCTTTCCAGCTCCTTTGCCTCGCTAAGTAAGTCCTATGTACAGTAGGCCCCGAGGCCAACTGGGGCTGGTGCTTATCTCTGGATTCTATAGCATCAAGCAGTTGAGAGTCTACAACTCTTCATGCCAGTCTGACTCAGGTTATGTCCCCAACCAAGGCTGGTAACCATTTACAGCTGGGTGGACTGAGACAGTGTAGATTAAGATGCTTTGTCGGAGGCACAGACAGGTATCATTAGTGGGATTCGAAGTTAGGTCAACCTATTGGCAGGCTAGCTCCTTGTGTGTATGTAATTGGCTGTGAGATGATTCCTTCATAGCCACCATTCTGAAATGACAGTTATCAATCCACTTAAGATCTCTGAGGCCAGATGAGTATTTGTTGATGATACATAGAAGACTATGTCATCTGCATAACATTGGAGCTGAATGTTCCAGTTGCTTCCGTTACATGATGAACTTGACACCTTATTAATCAGATGTGAGATGAGCTGTGTAAAAGTTTATACAGAATTGTTGTTGTCGTGGCTGTCCCTTGGTGTCGAGGATGATCGTCTCTTGATCGATTCCTGGACAGGATGGTGAATGTGAAAATGACTGAAAAGTCTTGAACCCGGTTTCCCAGTTTATCTTCCCCACTGGATATCTTCTCCCCCGGGGGAAGTTGTCCTAAGATATCTTATCCTCCACCCTGGTTATCTTCCCCACCCCCCACCACCCCCCACTCCCTGCATAGCAAGTCTGCTGCAGTATTATCACACATTTCATCCTACCCAGATTTAAACATGACTGACAGAGTGGACTGGTTGTAGGCCATTTGATAGAAAACCTATTACCATCTTGAACAAATATTTGCTTGTGGACACACAAAGGTTGGTTATAGAAGCAAGATCCTCCATTCTAAAGTGACGGGGGAAGATATACTGTTACACCAGTCTTGGCATACACTGTTTCTGACAGATGCTTAGTGGTGGGCACAGCTAATCAAAAAGTTATCTTTGATAACCATTAATCCGATAACTGAAAAGTTATCTTTTATGACGCAAAACCGATAAACTGCTAAAAAATGTAACTTTATTACAGATAACCGATAACTTTTAGTACTGATTCGGATGCGGCCACATCAGATTACACTGTCGGCTGCTGATAAACCAGTTTCACTTTAAGCGTTGCAGGGGCTGCTGGGTAAATTCAAGGATCACAAACACAAAGAACACATGAAAAATCCATCCATCCATTTTCTTCCGCTTATCCGAGGTCGGTCGCGGGGGCAGCAGCTCAAGCAAAGCCGCCTAGGCCTCCTGATCTGCACACACCTCCCCCAGCTCCTCCAGGGGAACTCCAAGGCGTTCCCAAGCCAGCTGAGAGACGTAGTCCCTCCAGTGTGTCCTGGTTCTTCCCCGGGGCCTCCCCCCGATGGGATGTGCCCGGAACACCTCTCCAGCGAGCCATCCAGGGGCATCCGGAAAAGATGTCCGAGCCACCTCAGCTGGCTCCTTTCGACGTGGAGGAGCAGCGGCTTGACTCGGAGCTCCTCCCAAGTGACTGAGCTCTCACCCTCTCTCTAAGGGAGCGCCCAGCCACCCTGCGGAGGAAACTCATCTCGGCCACTTGTACTCGCGATCTTGTTCTTTCGGTCATGAGCCAAATCTCATGACCATAGATGACGGTCGGAACGTAGATTGATTGGTAAATCGAGAGCTTTGCCCCCCTGCTCAGCTCTCTCTTCACCACGATTGTCCGATACAGTGACCGCATCACTGCAGACGCTGCACTGATCCATCTGTCGATCTCACACTCCATCCGTCCCTCACTTGTGAACAAGACCCCGAGATACTTAAACTCCTCCACTTGAGGCAAGGACACCCCACCGACCTGAAAAGGGCAAGGCACCTTTTTCCAGTTGAGAACCATGGCCTCAGATTTGGAGGTGCTGATCCTCATCCCGGACACTTCACACTCGGCTGCAAACCGCCCCAGTACACACTGAAGGTCCTGGTTTGATGAAGCCAACAGGACCACATCATCCGCAAATGGCAGAGATGAGATTCTGTGGTTCCCAAACCGGACCCCCTCTACACCCTGGCTGCACCTAGAAATTCTGTCCATAAAGGTGATGAACAGAACCGGTGACAAAGGGCAGCCCTGGCGGAGGCCAACGTGCACTGGAAACAGGTTTCACTTACTACCAGCAATGCAAACCAAGCGCCTGCTGTGGTCGTACAGGGACTGGATAGTCCTGAGCAAAGGACCCCGGACCCCATACTCCCGGAGCACCCCCCATAGGGTGCCTCGAGGGACACGGTCAAAGGCCTTCTCCAAATCCACAAAGCACATGTGGACTGGATGGGCGAACTCCCATGAACCCTGGAGCACCCGATGGAGTGTGTAGAGCTGGTCCAGTGTGCTGCGACCAGGACAAAAACCACACTGCTCCTCCTGAATCCGAGGTTCGACTATTGGTTGAATTCTCCTCTCCAGTACTCTGGAATAGACCTTATCGGGGAGTCTGAGGAGTGTGAACCCCCTGTAGTTGGAACACACCCTCCGGTCCCCCTTCTTCCACCACCCCGGTCAGCCAATCCAGAGGCACTGTCCACGACTGCCACGCGATGTTGCAGAGACATGTCAGCCAGGACAGTCCCACAACATCCAGAGACTTAAGGTACTCAGGACGGATTTCATCCACCCCAGGAGCCTTGCCACCAAGGAGCTTTCTGACCACCTCGGTGACTTCGGCCTGGGTGATGGATGAGTCCTCTGCTTCCTCTTCGGAAGAGGTGACGATGGGATTGAGGAGATCCTTGAAGTTTTCCTTCCACCACCTGACAACATCCCCAGTCAGGGTCAACAGCTGCCCACCCGCACTATAGACAGTGTGGTTTGCCAGAATTTCTTCGAGGCCGACCGATAGTCCTTCACCATGGCCTTCCCGAACTCCTCCCAGACCCGAGTTTTTGCTTCTGCAACCGCACAGGCTGCAGCACACTTGGTCTGCCGGTACCTGTCAGCTGCCTCCGGGGTTCCACTTACCAGCAAAGACAAGTAGGACTTCTTCACCTTGACGGCATCCCTTACTTCCGGTGTCCACCACCAGGTTCGGGGATTGCCGCTGCGACAGGCAACAGAGACCTTGCGACTACAGCTATAGGTGGCTGCATCGACAATGGAGGTAGAGAACATGGTCCACTTGGACTCCATATCTCCAACCTCCCCCGGGATCTGGGAGAAGCTCTCCCAGAGGTGGGAGTTGAAGACCTCGCTGACAGAGGATTCCGCCAGTCATTCCCAGCAGACCCTCACGATACGTTTGGGCCTTAAAGGTCTGACCGGCTTCCTCCCCTCCCAGCGGATCCAACTCACCACCAGGTGGTGATCGGTCAACAGCTCAGCCCCTCTCTTTACCCGATTGTCCGTGACACGTGGCCGAAGGTCAGATGATATGGTCTGTGTGGTACTTCTACTGTTATTGAGCCTGTTCCCAGCATTTGGTCTTCATTTAGGGCTGTGACACTTGCTGATATTTTGGCATTGGTGAGTAAGATGAAACCTTCCTCTTGCGCATCAGACATCCTTCCCTACAGGCTCTTTATTAAAGTATTTGAGGTAATTGGTCCGTGTGTTAATAGAATGGTAAATCTTTCTTTGTCCACCGGTGTATTTCCCAGTGCTTTCAAGCATGCCATAGTGTTGCCTCTACTGAAAAAAACAGGTTTAAATCAAATGGCGCTAAGTAGTTTTAGACCTATTTCTAAGCTCCCATTCCTGTCTAAGATCCTCAAGAGGGTGGTTTCAGACCAACTGACACTCTTCCTGGATCAGAATAACATTCATGACAGGTTTCAGTCCGGTTTTCGTAGACAACACTCTACGGAAACGGCTCTTTTGAAAGTGTCCAGCAACATTATGATGTCTGCTGATGCTGGGAAATCCACCGTGTTGGTTCTTTTGGATTTGTCCTCTGCCTTTGATACTGTTGACCACCAGGTCCTGCTGAATAGATTGAGGGATCATGTCGGACTGTCGGGGTCAGTTCTTCGGTGGTTTTTCTCATATCCGTCCGGGCGTAGCTTTAGCGTTTTTGCTAACCAGATAAGGTCAGAGTCTGCGGACCTGTTATGCGGAGTCCCTCAGGGTTCTGTATTGGGCCCCATTTTGTTTTTATTGTACTTGATCCCTTTAGGTAGGATCATTCAAAGATTTACTGATGTCTCTTACCAGTTATTTGCGGATGACATCCAGCTTTACTGCTCCTTTAAGCCATCTGAGATTAAGAGGCTTGATTCCCTCCTCCATTCTTTGGCGGAAATAAAACAATGGCTAACGAATAACTTTCTTCAGCTCAATGCAGAAAAACCAGAGACATTGGTTATTGCCCCTGATGCCCATATTCCCGATATTCAGCAGTACTTGGGAGACCTGGGCCAGTCTGCTAAATCATGTCTTCGAAACTTGGGTGTCATCTTTGACAAGGACATGTCTTTGGTACAGCATTGTAAACAGCTGATGAGGAATTGCTTCTTTCAATTAAGAAACATCTCTAAGCTCAGGAAAATGGTGTCTCGAAATGATTTAGAGCTTATTATTCATGCTTTTGTGTCAACACGTTTAGACTATTGCAACAGTTTGTTTTCATGTCTAAACAAGAAGGAGTTGCGTCGACTGCAGTTAGTACAGAACTCTGCAGTGAGAATTCTGACACAAGCTAACAGGAGGACTCATATTTCCCCAATTTTAAAGGAGCTTCATTGGCTGCCAGTGTCCTTCAGGATCAATTTTAAAATTTTGGTTTTAACCTTTAGAGCTCTACATGGCCAGGCGCCTCCCTATATCTGTGACCTCATCCAGCCTTATGCCCCTGCCAGGGCTTTGAGGTCTGTGGACCAAAATTTGTTGATGGTTCCTCGCACCCGTTTTGCAACCAGAGGAGAGCGATCCTTCCAGGATGTTGCGCCCAGGCTTTGGAATGGTCTCCCGCTCTCTCTGCGCTCACTGGACTCTGTCGTCACTTTTAAAAGCCAACTTAAGACCTTCTTTTTTACACAAGCTTTTGCTTAGCTTTTGGGCTGCTTTGCTATCCTATGTTATGTTTTTAAATGTCTCGGCCATTGTCTGATGTATTGTGTGGTGTACTGTGCTTTTATGTTGTGAAGCACCGTGTGGCTCTTGTCTGTGAAAGGTGCTATATAAATAAAATTTACTTACTTACTATGATATGACTACAAAGTCGATCATCAACCTCTGGCTCAGGGTGTCCTGGTGCCACGTGCACTTATGGACACCCTAGCACAGAAGTCCAACAACTGAACACCACTTGGGTTCAGATCGGGGAGGCTGTGCTTCCCAATCACCCCCCTCCAGGTCTCGCTGTCGCCACCCACGTGGGCGTTGAAGTCCCCCAGGAGAACAATGGAGTCCACTTTTCTGGTGTTGCACATAAAAAATGAATAAATAAAAAAATAAAACCCCAAACACTGTCATCATCTTTCAAAAGCAGTGAAACACAGTATTAGAAGTCACAGTTTATCTCGGTATTAGATACACCGTCATTTACGAACTAAAAGCTGCTGCTTTTTGCACACGCTTTGAACCCTGTGGCTTAGACAACCAACATACATCCGTTAATGCATTGATTGGCAGAGTAAAAGATATGTATTAAATATAAATTACCTGTTAATTTCAGTGGGATTCATCTGAAGAAATAATCCACATAAAGCGTACTTTAAAAAAAAATCCAAAACAGTGTCAAAACAGTGAAGAAAAGTCCCTCCCTCTGTACACAGCTGCACCGTGAGAGCTCCTCTCCCCCACTGAGTCTTGGCGATTAAATTATACCGTCAGCCACAAAGAAATAAAATAATGTTAAAATTAGTCCATTTTGTTTTTGTGTCAAGCAGACAATAACACTCACTGTAACGTCCAAAGTGAACCTGAACTACACTACCCACAACGCTCCCTGCATCGACTGGCCAATCACGTTTTGCGCTTAATGATGATGTCATCAGCAAGCGACAGGCAGCCGGTCTGCCACAAACACACAACAGACAGACTAAAATGTTTGATTTTAGGGTTTACAAACATTTTTGACCGTTAAACTTTGCTCACTTTACCAGAAAAAAATGTTACCAGAGCTAAATTTATCGGAAGATAATTGGTCCGATCATGGTTTTAAAACTTATCTGAAAAGCTAATCTGCTAGCAAAAACATTAGCTTTGATAATTATTGGTTCTGGGATTAGCTGAACTGTGCTCACCACTGCAGATGCTGCTCATTTTTGCTGCAGGAAGCTTCTGTGGGTCAGGATCTTGCTCTTTCTCCTCTGTGTTGTTCAGTCACATTTTTTCAGCTGGTTTGTTCCCTTTTGTGTTCTTCCCAAGTCTTCGAGTCGATGGAGCAGTTCTTGAGGTTGTGCAGGACGCTGATGTTGGTACGCCAGTCTTCACACCTGATACGGAGAATACTCTTCAGGCAATGTTGATGGAATCACTCAAGAGTCTAAAGTCATCAAACATGACAACAATTGAAGAAGTCCTAATAATGTGTTGTGTTGCACTAATATATGAAGGCTATTAAATATTTCACAGAATCTTATATAGAAAAGTACCCTACTGTTTAATGTCTTCATCGTGTCATTGTGTTTTGCATGATGTTGAAAGGACACCTCAGACAAAGACAGATGTCTTGCCCGAGATATTGACTACACAGCTTCAACATTTTTTAGTGGTCTGGCTCTTGATGAAAATGTGGACAGACTGTGGATACAAGACTCCACCTGTATCCATGTCACATTTAATGTTGAGCATAAAGAATCACAAGATTTTATTTATCTCGAAAGAAATTACTTGTGTTACACCTGCACAGATAAACAGATACACAAGCCAACATTCATTCTGGGGCTTATCCTAGCACTCATAGTGCGTGAGGTGGGAAACACCCTGGACAGGACAGCAGTCTACCACAGGGACACGTGGACAGATAAACACATTCACACACCTACAGTCAATTGAGAGTCACAAATTCACCTGACCTGCATGTCTTTGGAAGTGGGAGGAAGCCGGAGACCCAGAGGGAACCCACAGGAACACAGGGAGCAAACTCCACACAGGAGTTCTTGCCCATATGTGCAGCAGTACACGTTATTACTGCATATCTGAGTAGTATAAAAGGAGTACTGATGAGATACAATAAGGCAGCGACAGTAAGGAGTGGGTGATCATCCACTAATAGAGCGATCACATCAGCATAAATGTCTTTGGGAGGTAAATGTTTCTTCTCCATGTACTTCATGTACTTCATGTACTGCAATTGCAAATGTTTTACACTTTTGCAAATACAAGCTCCAGCAGTGGAAGATGGTAATTGTGGCAATCCTGTGGAAAGCTCTTCAACCTGAGAGCCAAGAAGAAAATCACCACCACTTCACTCCTGGACTTACAGTGTGATGACAGCAGCAGTGTATCATCCTTTATTGATGAAGAGCTTTAAAAAATCCTTGAAACCTTCGACAAAGCTTACACCAAGCTTGTCCTTCACATCAACCTGAAGAAGACACAGTTCCTGTATCAGCCTCCACCCAACATGGTCAAGCCAAGGCTTCCTGCTGTGGAACTGCATGGGCAGGACCTGGAGAACGTGGCCCACTTTGTATACCTGGGCAGCTCCAGGAGTGGAAGATGGTCATACTGACCAATAGAAAGGATTCTCCAGATGACCATCTGCATGAGTCACTGAGGTGCCACACCCTCCAAAAAGGTAAGGCTCTTCAGTGGTCTTGTCTTTTACAGCGATGAGGCTCCAAATGGTTGTTCTCTATGATCTTCAACACACAGTGGAAGGCAACTGCAGAGTTACACCCACAGAGTTTCACGAGGTGGTGATGGTCCGGTTGTCTGCCTGGATGGTTGCCTTACAGGACCCAAGGCAGTTCTGTAGTTTGGTGAATGGATGCTTTCAGACCTGACCCAAATTGCTTCTTCATAGACATCCTTCCAGGTGACCCCCGTAACACACCCCAGCAAAACTATGTGTTGCTATAATGTCGCACAACTGATGGCACATTAAGTGTCGGACAACACCAAGAACATCTACAGAGTGCATTTTAAAACAGAAACTACTAGGTTTTTCCAAGCATTGGACTGAAACAAGCCAGCAGCTCCACACAATGGGACAGTGAAGGGCATAATTATTGCCCCTATCATTTGCATAATTACAATGCTTTTTTAAAAAATGCATGGGCAGTATAGACATTATAAATTGTTGTCTGTCCTCAGTTGAAGTTAAATGGAGGAGAGCCTGTTCTGCTCACCGAGCAGCAGGGCTCAGGTGAGAGGTCCCAATCAGCCGGCCTCACAGGCTGCGCCTTCAATAGGATTTAAGAAGCCAACTGTGTGGAGAAATGAGATGTTTTTTTTGCCACCCAAATCATATGGAATTACAGTGCTGGTTGCACATGGGGGGGAGTCGGTGGCATGCACAAAAGCCCACAGGAAGCAGCTATTTCTGTGTGTTTTATTAACCCAACCAAGCAATTTAATTCTTTTGTTCAAGCAAGTTCTACTTCATTGATTAACAAAAGCGGGGATATAATTTTTTCAGCCCCTTTTGAAAAGCCTGAAATGTCAAGCCTTTTAAAGGAGATTATTCTGCCTGTGTGTGATGAATAGAGCCCCGAGTAACCTTTTGTCTACAATTAAATATTCCAGCATAAATATAAAAGAAAATCAGAGATGGGGAAGATTGAGTCAGGAGAGACTGGAGAGGTAGATCCTCTGCCCGATAGCAGCAACAGCCTGGCTCTAATTAGATATGCCAGGCGGGCTGCGAGCAGTCACTTTCTGCAGCACGCCAAGAGAGGAGGCAGCCTGAGAGAGGACGCCGGAAACCTATCTGCCCATCCAACGCCTTCCTCTGGGCTTCCAGCAGGTATTTCAGGAGACTTTGTTTGGTTTTTGTTTTCCGCCGTTGTTTGTTTTCCTCTGCATCTTTCCACCCGAGAGGAGAGTCTAAAAGGCAATGCCTTCTGGGAGCTGCATAAATAGATGGAGCTGCATATTATTATTATTTTAAAAAGTTAGAAGATTGTTTCTGATTCTGATTAAGAATGACAATGAAACCCTGTAGGGATGGAGACTGAAGGGAGTGTGAGGAACATGGAGTGAGATTTGTAAGTTGGACTTTTTGCACTGATGTGGCACTTTGTTGGAAAATGAGCTGGTTTCAACACTTATTTGATTATTTAATTAAAGTTTTCACCAGCAGCTGTTGTCAGTTGGGTTCCGAG
This sequence comes from Thalassophryne amazonica, assembly GCF_902500255.1. Classification (NCBI taxonomy): domain Eukaryota; kingdom Metazoa; phylum Chordata; class Actinopteri; order Batrachoidiformes; family Batrachoididae; genus Thalassophryne; species Thalassophryne amazonica. The sequence continues at coordinate 15,208,452 of NC_047112.1, forward strand.
TGTTGTGTTCAGAATTTGAATTTGGTGTGCTAGCGTCTTGGGTGTCACAGACTCTGCTATCATTTTATATATATATATATATATATATATATATATATATATATATGACTCCTTTCAGAGTTCAGAGAGACTTTTTGACAACAAGTGCTTTAGTCACATTCTGAGAGAATTCTTTGCATTCCAAAGCTGGTCTATGGTGTTTTAATTTATGTGCTGATTTAATCAATTTAGTGGTTATTATAGATAACGAACTAAACCATTTAAATTTCTTCTTCTCCGCTTCATACATTCCAGCACTGTTTATTTTTCAGTTTTGATCATTTGCATGACAATAATGTTTTGTTGTTTTTTTATGTTAAAGTAAAGAAAATTCAAAGTTAGAAATAACTTTTTTATAAGGATGAAGTTTTTATTGTCTGCAATTGTCTACATACTTCAACAAAGTATTTTATATAATTTTTACAGTAAAACTACATGGGGACAGTAACATTCTTGTTGTTTCTCACTTAAATTATTTTTAATTTACTCCAAAGTTTGTAATTTATACTGTACTAATACAAAGCAAGGTCAGGACCTAAATATTTGACCAGGTCTGCTCCTAGAAACAGATTTTCTTTTAACACTATAACTTTAGAATACTTTTTCCCCAATCAATTCCAAAATTGGTATTCATATTCATACTTCATCTTCTCTCAGCCTAGGAGTTTTTGGGCCGTCCCTCAGTTGGGATTTTTTCAGCACTAATGTACTCTCTACATTATATCACCGGTGAACAATGTCCATAACCTGTTTCTGACTGATTCCAAAATTTATAAGCACAACTCGTTTCCCCACCCTGTGAACTTTTAGGCCATATAGCACCGTACTCCATCTATACACACAACTTTCCTTTTCTGGATTATGAGTTATACAGTAGTGTTCAGAATAATAGTAGTGCTATGTGACTAAAAAGATTAATCCAGGTTTTGAGTATATTTCTTATTGTTACATGGGAAACAAGGTACCAGTAGATTCAGTAGATTCTCACAAATCCAACAAGACCAAGCATTCATGATATGCACACTCTTAAGGCTATGAAATTGGGCTATTAGTAAAAAAAAAAGTAGAAAAGGGGGTGTTCACAATAATAGTAGTGTGGCATTCAGTCAGTGAGTTTGTCAATTTTTTGGAACAAACAGGTGTGAATCAGGTGTCCCCTATTTAAGGATGAAGCCAGCACCTGTTGAACATGCTTTTCTCTTTGAAAGCCTGAGGAAAATGGGACGTTCAAGACATTGTTCAGAAGAACAGCGTAGTTTGATTAAAACGTTGATTGGAGAGGGGAAAACTTATACGCAGGTGCAAGAAATTATAGGCTGTTCATCTACAATGATCTCCAATGCTTTAAAATGGACAAAAAAACCAGAGTCGAGTGGAAGAAAATGGAAAACAACCATCAAAATGGATAGAAGAATAACCAGAATGGCAAAGGCTCACCCATTGATCAGCTCCAGGATGATCAAAGACAGTCTGGAGTTCACGGATTCAAAGAAGTTTATTGTCATATGCACATAGGAACATGTTCCCTGCACATTGAAATGTGTTTACTGCATTTTACCCATCCTAATTGCCAGTTAGGAGCAGAGGTCGCCTTTTTGGCGCCCGGGGACCAGCTCCAGATGTATATCCCTGCCCTAGGTCACGAGCAGGGCTGAGCAAACCTTGATCGGCCTCATGACACACTTAATCAACAACACACATAAGCCGGTCCGGTACATGAACACACATAAAAGCACACACAAGGAAAGAATTGGGAAAAGAAAAACCTCCTTTGCTGCTGCGTTGAACTCCCGCAGCACCACTGGATAGCAAAAAAAAACAAAAAACCCATAGCACAGAAAAAGAGTCATAACAAAAACAAAAAAACACAACAGATGACAGACAACAGCCGAGACTTGGATATGTCCAGTGTCCAGACAGACAGCCCGGAAAGGCCGCCCTTGAGGCGCCATCAGGCCTTATCTGTCCATCCTGGGGGGTGGAGATCCCAGTCCTGAATCAGTCCACCAGAGTCTCAAGGTCCGACAGTCAACATCTCAGGACTGGGAAGGGAGGGAGGCAGGGGGAGACAAGGAGGCGGGGGAGACGAGGAGCGAGGCTATCAGGAGTGTTCTTCGGGGGGGGGAGGATTTTATCCCAGCAACCTTGAACGACAGCTGGTGTTTGGAAACCAAATAGATATCCAGATTAACAGACGCTTGGCAGATTCCACAGTCTGAAACTTCAGAGTTACTCCCAATACATCTGAATTGAGGACAGATGTGTTCTTACAGATGATCAAAGCAGTTTTCCAGTGCAGCCATTCTCTCCGAGATGGATTCCAACGTGCGTTTGTCACCCGCCAACTGAGCTGACACTGCCCTTCCAATCGAATCAATCATGTGGGGCAACCTGGACGGGCCAAATAATGCTGCCTCCACCTTCTTAATTTTCCGGTAAACCAGTGCTGTGGCCGCTCCACACAGCAGAAACCCGGTCACCACAGCTCCAAATAAGTAAATAAGTGTACAGGCACATGACTTGCCACCTCTGCCAGCTGTCCATCACGTAACCCGCCACATGTGTCCCGGCAGGACAGGTCAGGTCCTCCGCTCCCGAGTGCCTTGTGGAAAAAATAGTATCAATTGCATTCAGAGACCACTTGATCAGATCCATTTTGCCGTTTTCCAGAGGAGCAGGGCTGGCAGCCTCACAGACAAAACACGCTACAGTAGCAGGAAAGAGGAGGAGAGAAAAATGCGACCGTCCCGACCGAGAGCAAGAAGGCAAAAAAAAAAAAGTGCTGTAAGTGCTGTGATAGAAGACGCCTGTGTGAAGCTAATTTATTTGCAAGAATCCCCCGCAAAGTCCCTCTGTTAAATAAAAGACATGTGCAGAAGAATTCCTCCGCACGTCTGTCTCAATGTGCCGAAAAAATGCTGATGTCCACGTCTTTTCACAATTCCTGTGCTAGTCAGACGACGTCCTGGATAAAACACAGCGTCCAGTTTGGAAATGAACGGCACATTCCACTGTTACAGGAGTTTTTGTCATGGAAAGAGGAGCGGAGGCTTCGCGTGTTGCGGCGATGCCGCATGGCGCATAGCAACGTCGTGATGAAGCCTCACGGGACATGTTCTGGCATGTCCAGGCATATCCACAATTTCTCGGATAATCACTCGATGGAAAAACCACCGACAGCTGTCTGAACGCCATCTCAAAGCCATCCTGTGAGACCAAAACGGAGGTGTTCCTTTGTCTCGCTCCATCAGCAAATCGGTCGTGACACGCGAAGCCTCCGCTCCGCTTTCCATGACAAAATCTCTTGTTAAAAGTGAAATCTGCTGGAAAATGGTTGATGTCCAGCTCTTGTGCTAACCAGAGAAAGTGCACACGACGGTCCAGCTCCACAGAGCCATCTGTTTAGAAATGATCCGGTGGTTTGTGGCTCTCGATGGTGGCACGGAGCGTGGCGCGCCGAACATCTTTAATGCCGTCCTTAAAGCTGTAGTAACAGTCATTCTCTGTGAAGCCTGTAAAATTTTCACGGTAAGCCAGATAAATTTTTCGAATGGTTTCCAGCTGCCAGTCTCTAACAGTTTCTGAAAAAATTCTGATGGAAAAAAAGCCCAAATCATTCCGCCATTTCCTGACAATGAAAATCCGCAGAGGGGCTGGACCACTCCTCACTCAAAGCCTGCTCACAGGTGAATGACGCAACCGACAGGCGTGGAAAAACTCACGCATGCGCACAAGGGTTCAAGCTTGTCTGACGCAATCACACGTGATTCAAATCCATATGATTTTTGAAAAAAATAAGGTCGGATACTTTTCTAATAGACCTCGTATACTCAAAACCTGGATTAATCTTTTTAGTCACATAGCACTACTATTATTCTGAACACTACTGTAAGTGTTCCAGTGGGATTTAGTGTTAGCATGTGGTGAAACGTATGCAGCCATTAGAATTACTGCTTTGAATTCTGTTGCTTGAAAGAAGGTACTACAGTTCAGTTAGGAGCTGCAGATCTGAGCAGCAACATCTCACAACCTTCATGGCCCTGCCTGCACCGTAACAGAGGCACAGACCAGCTCCTTTGCTCTTCCAGGAGTCTCTTGTTCGGTCCGCTGTGAACACTGAGCATCTGGCCAAGTCACTATCAGTTTCAGGGATGTTGTCATTTAGCCAGGACTCTGCGGTGACTATTACACAATAAGGCAAAGTCCATTTAATGGACAAGGGGCCTGATGTTGGTGAGGAACAGGCTCGGAGGCAAATGGCTTTCAGTCTCTAACATAGTTTGGCTCGCTTGCCCTGCCTCTGCTTTCTCTTCTTTCACCGTTGACACTGCCTGGCTGTCAGGATGATAGTTCCACTGAACTCCAGGGTCTGATGGATCTCTACTGGAGTGAACATTGCATCCAATCAGAATGTTTTCCAGTGATTGCTGACATGTAGTTGTGGTCGATCATATGCTGTCACAGTTACTAGTTCACCTCCCCCAACTGTGGGGGATGGTCTAGTGGTTACGGTGTTGGGCTTGAGTCCAGAAGATCATGGGTTCAAATCCCCGCCTGACTGGAAAATCACTAAGGGCTCTTGGGCAAGGCCTTTAATCCCCTATTGCTCCCGGTGTGTAGTGAGCGCCTTGTATGGCAGCACCCTGACATCGGGGTGAATGTGAGGCATTATTGTAAAGCGCTTTGAGCATCAGATACAGATGGAAAAGCGCTATATAAATGCAGTCCATTTACCATTTACTATTCATCTGGTCATAAACACTTTATACAGAGAAACGAGACAGATCCAAGCACATGCTGCCATTTTAGCACCAAGCCATAAACCTAATTTTAAGCCTTAACACAAGTGTTAATCCTGAAGACAGTCTTTGGGTTCGCTGGTCCTCACAAGTGCAGTTTGCACTCAGACAGTATTAACACACACATATATGTACGTAAATCTAATGCCACTTCTATTCCGGCAGCTTGTGGCCTCCTGCAGGACTTTATCAACGCTCTGGATGGTGTGATTGGAGGAGACGGCAGTAATGACTGGAGGTCATGGGGTTATGAACCTGTTAAGATTAGTCATTTCTGCTGCGGCTGATGATATCTGGTAACAGCACATGAACTGTTATTTTATCAGTTTAAGCGTAGTTGTGGTTTAGGAAAGGTGACCTTAAAAAAATATCTGTCTTTTAAAAGGTAGAACTAATACATAAAACAAGCTGTGGTTTGTTTATCAGTGCTGGATCACACTGGCACCAGCTTAAATATGACGATCCAACCACATTTCCCCAGGTCCTGTTAGGCTACCCCACAGTGTTCCAGGAACCAATGGGCTATATAACATCTAGCTCCGCCCTGGACGTGCCCTCACAGTTGGATGATACAGGAAAATCTTCAAAGAGATGTAACCAGGAAGAATCTTAATCAGATGTGGTAGCCACCTCACTTGACTCCTTTCTGTGAAAAATCAGTGAGAGTTGGAAAATAAATACAATTTTAAGTTGAGTTCTTTCCCACTTGCATCCCATTTACATGATCAGAGCCACTCCCACATTACTACTCAATTGATTATCTTCATCATGAACAATGCCAATGGAGCTCAGGGCCTACTGCTATCATTGTGGTAGTCATTCAGGGGTGACGGTGATTATCTCTCAGGGTTTTCCCCAGACATTTTTAGTATAGCGGTGCTGTTGGCAACTATCACCCAAAGCGGCACACAGCTGTTCCACTCGGGGTCCCATCCGACCTTGTGTCCTGAAGTCCTAAGATAAAAATTAAAATCTTTTAGTACTGTTTCTAAAATGTTTGTGTATCATATAACTGTATACATGTTATGAATGTGCAATAAACTTATTTGAAAGAAAAAATGTACAAAAAGACAATTAAAATGTGGGAGATTCCACACTTTTTTTTTTTTTTTTTTTTTACACATTTCTGCTGCATAAGATTCTATTTGAAAAGTCTGAATTCCCAAGTCACAATATCACCAGGATTGGGGCATTCACTTGAAAGTGTGAAAATCTCACCTTGTCCTTGTGATTCAGAGTTTGATACCCCCTCTATATTTGTCCAAAAAAAAAAAACACACAAAAGGTCCAGCTTTCTCTCTCGAAAAAAATGTTAGTGCTAATGACAAATTTGCAATGTAAGAAATAACTAAATTTAATACTGAAACCAATTTACACAGACTAAAAAGAACTTGTGCCTTTGTTCTTGCAAGAAGGAAAAATGGAATGGAAAAATAACCCACATAATTATCCTTAGATCAACAACAAAAAAGCCACAAACAAGGACATGTTGCACATTATATTATTTAATGTCCCGGTTAGCAACACATCAAAGTATTAATTAATAAAATTCCTTAAAACTAATTATTCCTCTTGCTCTGCAAGTCAGCAGGTGCATTTCCGGAAAATGTCTTACTCAGCATTTCAAGGTGTGTGATGTCCAATTTAAGAAAAGCAGAAACATCCCGATGGCTGTCAGAGTGAAACAAACGCAGCTATGACTGACCACGAAGCTTCTGAGCTTTCATTCGAAAGTGATGGCTCAGCTTTACATAGAATATACAGAGAGGAGACGACACTTCACACCAAAACTGTTAAGTTTTTCAGAGCCTGTTGGATTTTGGAGCCTAACGTGTACTGACACTGCTGTTTGTGTAGCAGGACAATATTTTACTCCCGCCATGAACGCAGAATGTCAACATGACATTGTTTTTGCAGGCTGCCTGAACATACAGATTTCTTACATTGGAAAAAAAATCAGAATACGTAATTTTCAGGAGATAATGGACTTTCTATCTAATGTGCTAGAATCGTGAGAGAACTTTGAGGAGCGCCATGAGACCAGTTGGTGAGTGTGCGTAATCCATGCATGGGGACTTCTTTGGTGGAGTGGACGTTACATATTTAATCTTGGAAATCATTCTGCGAGTGGGTGAGTGACCTGTTCAGTTTTTTTTTCCTTTTGTACTTGGTCTTCTCAGTGGGGCCAGTCAGCATTATTTTACATTGAGAGAGTCTGTCTTGATGTGTGTGAGTCTGTTCTGTAATGGAATAGCATGCACCGCACTCATGATCCATGCATGCGGACCTCTCCGCTGTTTTTCAGGCTGCCTGATCGCACAAATGTTATTTTAGATTTTTCACAGTTATATCAATGACAACACTTATAAGCCTGCACAAAGCTGAGCCTCTAGCATACTCTTTATAACAGGCTGTGTTCATGATGAATGTACGCTCTTAGTCTTGTCACAGTGGAAAGTGACTGCAGCTTTTACCGTGACTGCATCAAAAGGGATATGAGCTGTATTTTGTAAACAGAAGAGATAAAAAAGGCGGAGGTATTGCTTTGTACACAAAAACACAGCCGACATGTACAACTATAGAAGAAATGACAATTATAGATGATGTCATAGAAATTGTAACAGTGGAAATTGTACATGAAACAAGAATATTCTAATAAGATGTGTATACAGAGCACCACACTCTTGTGTTGTGAAATTTACAGATAAAATAGAATTATTCCATTAAATAAAAAACAAAACGCTTTTTATGTGTGGAGACTTTAACATTAATATAGAAAGCTCCAGTTGCCAAAGAACAAGTGATTTTGTGAATTCAATGTATAGTTTGGGTTTATTCCCCTTGATAACTGACAGGACCGAGCAGAGGGGAGACACAGAAAGAGGCTGGACACAAATGCAGGCTCACCACAGGATGTATGGGTAAAGGATGGTTTAATTCAGACCTGGGTTCAGTAACAGGAAGGCAGTCCACGGAGCAAAAGTACCAGGCAGGGACAAGACAGAGGACGTGGTCAAAAACAAGCAGGGTCAGTACACGAGCAAACAGAGTTGTCAGGGCTGAGGCAAAAGGCAGGATCCGGTACACAGAGCAGAGTCAAAAAACACGGCTTGGCAAAACAGGACTGAAACAAAGTGCTGGTGAGTGAATGAATCAACAAACGAGGAGGGAGGAAGTGAACTGAAGCAGTTTAAATAACAGGTGTTAAGATAATGAGGTGCACGTGGAGGAGGAAGGGCCTGGAAGGGGGCGTGGTCAGGTGACAACTAAGAGGCAAAAGAGATGCAGAAAGGTGGTGACAAATGGGCAAGTAAATGACAGATGAATGGGGCGTGGCCAACAGTGATGACAAAGTGCAGGTGTGGGACATGAGTGATCAGAAAGAGACTGTGATAACAATGAAACTGGACTTGACAACTAAAGATCATACAAAGAAAACATGAGCACAAATCTAAACTTGATCAGGACTGAAAAGCATACCAGAACATGATAAACAGAATCATGGGAAATAACACATTGTGACAAAACCAAGTGGAACAGACAGACAAAACTATAAGAAAAACAGAAACTAAGTGATAACAAAACCTGGAATAACAGTACTACATAATAGAAATGAGAACAGCAAAAACAACAGGCAAACAATAACCAAATGATAAACCATGAAAACACAGACCAATAGAACAAAACTAGAATGGAACTGGAACATGGCTGAAGAATAAAAGTAACAGAAGAATGTGCCAAAGCAAAAATAGAACATAGAATAAACACATGATGAAAAAGGCAATTAATAAAACAAGGCTGGGGCAAAAGGAACAGAACTAAATAAAGAGGAAAAATAAGGGCTGAAGCCTGGAACTGGGCGGGGCATGACAATAACAAAACCAACCAGAATTACATCGCAAAGTGCAACTGTAATTGACAATATATTCACAAATAGAACAGATGAAATTATTAAGAATGGGATCTTGATGACAGATCTTAGTGATCATTTACCAGTTTTTTCAATATTTAAATACAAAAATTGGTACAAGAAAAAAACTGTTGTAAATTTTAAAAGAGATAAGTCAGTAAAAGCCTTAGAGGCATTAAATTATGACCTTAAAAATCAAAATTGGGAAGAAGTTTATGTCGGCGACGTTAACGTAGCATATAATTCATTTATGAAAATACTGATGAAATCATAATAAAAACTGTAAATTAATAAAAATTAGTAAGAAAAGAGTAAATAAACCATGGCTGACTAAGGGAATAAAAAATGCTTGCGTAAAGAAAAACTATTTATATAGGTGCTTTTTAAAAATGCAAACAAAGGAAACAGAACACAGATACAAAAAATATAAAAATAAACTATTGACAATAATTAGGAAACAAAAAAAAAAGATTATAGTGAACAATTAAATAAGAGTAAAGATAATATAACATGGGGAATTATAAATAGTGTGATTAAAAGTGATGGAGCGAAATCTGTTGGGATGGTGTCGTAGCACGGACCCACAACAGGGGGCGCAAATGAACGGACAATAAGTAAGCCAAAAGGTAACAATTTAATGTTGTGATATTACACAACGAAACGTGTCTTAATGTTCACAGTCAATAAACACCAGGTGACGTGTGGGCAGGCTCGAAGATAGAAGACGCCCGACGAGAGAGAAGCCGCGTCCCACACGGCCTCCACCACCAACGGCCTGAAGAACACCGGAGCCGCCAAGTCCCGAGTCCCCAGGTGGCCTCTGTCTTCGGCTGTCGACCCTGGTACTGCTGGTAGAAAACAGAAAGATGATGTGTGAGTGTGAGTCCGCACACTCAGTAATTAACAGTCCAGACACCGTTCGGAGGGAGCACCTCCACCTCCAAATCACACACACTCGTGCAGCTCCTGATCAACCACTTATCTGGGATGGGGTGCGAGGTGAAGCCGTCACTGTCACACCAAACGCCAATCCTCCAGACAAGGAAAGCACCAGGAAAACGGCTGCAACAGAAGTTCAGATTACTATTCAACGTATAAGTCAGCAGAGAAAATTACCTTAGTACTGGTAGTCGATTTCTCGGCGGGGAGGTGGAGTTGCAGTCCGGCTTATATGGTGGTGTAGATGAGTGACAGCTGGAGTAATGAGTGACAGCTGTCACCTCCTCTGGGTCTGGCGCCCTCTCGTGCTTGGAGCCCGCACTCCAAGCAGGGCGCCCTCTGGTGGTAGTGGGCCAGCAGTACCTCCTCTTCAGCGGCCCACACAACAGGACCCCCCCTCAACGGGCGCCTCCTGGCGCCCGACCAGGCTTGTCCGGGTGTCGTCTGTAGAAATCGGCCAGGAGGGCCGGGTCCAGGATGAAGCTCCTCTTCACCCAGGAGCGTTCCTCAGGTCCATACCCCTCCCAGTCCACCAGATATTGGAACCCCCGGCCCTTACGACGGACGTCCAGGAGCCTGCGGACCGTCCAAGCAGGCTCCCCGTCGATGAGCCGGGCAGGAGGCGGCGTAGGGCCAGGTGCACAGAGGGGCGAGGTGTGGTGTGGCTTGATACGGGACACGTGGAAAACAGGGTGGACCCGCAGTGAAGCTGGGAGTCGGAGCTTCACTGCGGCCGGGTTGATGATCTTGAGGATGGGGAACGGGCCGATGTATCTGTCCTTTAATTTGGGTGAGTCCACACAGAGGGGGATGTCCTTTGTTGACAGCCACACCTCCTGCCCGGGCTGGTATGTGGGGGCCGGGGAACGTCGGCGGTCCGCATGGGTTTTGGCCCTCGTCCGGGCCTTTAATAGGGCAGAGCGGGCGGTCCGCCACACCCGGCGGCACCTCCTGAGGTGGGCCTGGACCGAGGGCACACCGACCTCTCCCTCCACCAGCGGGAACAATGGGGGCTGGAACCCCAAACATGCCTCAAAAGGGGAGAGGCCGGTAGCAGACGAGATTTGGCTGTTATGGGCATACTCGATCCAGGCCAGATGGTGACTCCAGGCCGCCGGGTGCGCGGAGGTGACGCAGCGAAGGGCCTGTTCCAACTCCTGGTTAGCCCGCTCTGCCTGGCCGTTGGTCTGGGGGTGGTACCCGGACGAGAGACTCACGGTGGCCCCCAGCTCCTTACAGAAACTCTTCCACACCTGTGAAGAGAACTGGGGACCATGATCTGAAACGATGTCCGATGGTATCCCATGCAGCCGCATGACGTGGTGGACCAGGAGGTCTGCCGTCTCCTGGGCCGTCGGGAACTTCGGGAGGGCCACGAAGTGGGCCGCCTTGGAGAACCGGTCCACTATCGTGAGAATAATGGTGTTGCCCTGGGACGGCGGGAGGCCCGTGATGAAGTCCAGGCCGATGTGAGACCAGGGGCGATGAGGCACTGGCAGGGGTTGGAGGAGTCCCGTCGTCCTCCGATGGTCTGCCTTGCCCCTGGCGCAGATGGTACAGGCCTGGACGTAGTCCCGGACGTCGGTTTCCAGGGACGCCCACCAGAAGCGCTGCTGGACTACTGCCACGGTCCTACGCACTCCGGGATGACAGGAGAGCTTGGACCCGTGACAGAAGTCCAATACGGCAGCTCTTGCCTCTGGTGGGACGTACAGTCTGTTCTTGGGGCCAGTCCCCGGGTCCGGGCTCCTTGTCAGGGCCTCCCGGACGGTCTTCTCCACGTCCCAGGTGAGGGTGGCCACGACAGTGGACTCGGGGATGATGGTCTCGGTGGGGTTCGACAGCCCCGCTTTGGCTTCTTCTTCGTGCACCCGGGACAATGCATCTGGTTTTTGGTTCTTGGTCCCGGGGTGATACGTGATCTGGAAGTCAAAGCGCCCGAAGAACAGAGACCAGCGGGCTTGCCTGGGGTTCAGCCGCTTGGCGGTCCGGATGTACTCCAGGTTCCGATGGTCTGTGAAAACCGTGAAGGGCAACGATGCCCCCTCCAGCAGGTGTCTCCACTCTTCAAGAGCCTCCTTCACCGCAAGAAGTTCCCGATTGCCGACGTCATAGTTCCGTTCAGCTGGGGTCAACCTGCGGGAATAAAAGGCACAAGGATGGAGAACTTTATCAGCCTCCACGCTCTGGGACAGCACGGCTCCTATCCCTGAGTCAGAGGCGTCCACTTCTACTATGTACTGGCGATCAGGATCAGGCTGCACCAGAACTGGTGCAGTCGAGAACCGGCGTTTCAACTCCTGGAACGCGGCTTTGCACCGATCCGACCAGGCGAAGGGGACCTTGGTGGAGGTCAGGGCAGTCAGGGGGCTAACTACCTGACTGTAACCTTTAATGAACCTCCTGTAGAAATTTGCAAAGCCTAGGAACTGCTGTAGTTTCCTGCGGCTTATCGGTTGGGGCCAATCTCTCACCGCCGCAACCTTAGCCGGATCAGGGGCGACGGAGTTGGAGGAGATGATGAACCCCAGGAAGGACAAAGAAGTGCGGTGGAACTCGCACTTCTCGCCCTTCACAAACAGCCGGTTCTCCAACAACCGCTGTAGGACCTGACGTACATGTTGGACATGGGTCTCAGGGTCCGGGGAAAAGATGAGTATATCGTCCAGATACACGAAGACGAACAGATGCAGGAAGTCCCGCAAGACGTCATTTACCAAAGCTTGGAACGTCGCGGGGGCGTTAGTGAGGCCGAACGGCATGACCAGGTACTCAAAATGACCTAACGGGGTGTTGAATGCCGTCTTCCATTCGTCTCCCTTCCGGACCCGAACCAGGTGGTACGCGTTTCTAAGATCCAATTTTGTGAAAATTTGGGCTCCATGCAGGGGCGTGAACACTGAATCCAACAGAGGTAACGGGTATCGGTTGCGAACCGTGATCTCGTTCAGCCCTCTGTAATCAATGCATGGACGGAGTCCGCCGTCTTTCTTGCCCACAAAAAAGAAACCAGCACCCATCGGGGAGGTGGAGTTCCGGATCAGCCCGGCAGCTAAGGAGTCCCGGATGTAGGTCTCCATTGATTCGCGTTCCGGACGTGAGAGGTTGTACAACCTACTGGACGGGTACTCAACGCCCGGGACCAAATCGATGGCACAATCATACGGTCGGTGCGGGGGAAGAGTGAGTGCCAGATCTTTGCTGAAAACGTCAGCAAGATCGTGGTACTCCTTTGGCACCGCCGATAGATTGGGGGGAACTTTGACCTCCTCATTAGCCGTAGTGCCGGGAGGAACCGAGGATCCTAAGCACTCCCGGTGGCAGGTTTCGCTCCACTGCGTCACAACCCCAGATGGCCAATCAATCCGGGGATTGTGCTTTACCATCCATGGAAAGCCCAAAATCACTCGGGAGGTAGAAGGTGTTACATGGAACACTATCTCCTCCCTGTGATTCCCAGACACAACCAAAGTCACTGGTTGTGTCTGATGTGTGATTAATGGAAGCAGGGTGCCATCTAGTGCTCGCACCTGCAATGGTGCCGGCAGAGCCACCAGAGGGAGCCCTACTTCCTTTACCCATCTGCTGTCCAGCAGATTCCCTTCAGACCCTGTGTCTATCAGTGCTGGGGCATGAAGGGTTAAATCCCCACAAAGGATTGTTACTGGGATTCGTGCAGATTTGCGGGGTTTTCCCGCGTGCGTGTTATGACCCACCCTTAGCCCAGTTTCTAAGGACGGGCGTTGTAGTTTGACCGTTTTAGGGCAGTCCTTCTGCATGTGCTCGCAAGAGCCGCAGACAAAACACTCCCCGCGGGCCAGCCTCCTTTGTCTGATTTTTGATCTTAATTTGGCCCTGCTCGTGTCCCTAGCCTCCTCAGCAGGGGGAGCCGTAGCCACACGGAGCTCTCTGACAGTGAAGCGTGGGGACGACGCCACCTTGTTGGAACCGGAAGGGGGAGGGACGGCTCGTGCCCGGTCACGTCCCCCGGCCTGCTCCCGACGATGCTCATTTAAACGGTTGTCTAAACGTATAACCAAATCGATCAGCACGTCAAATTCCCGCGGTTCCTCCTTGGCCAGTAGGTGCTCCTTAAGGACCGGGGACAGTCCATTTACAAAGGCGGCGCGGAGCGCAACGTTATTCCAGCCGGACCTCGCTGCCGCGATGCGGAAGTCGACTGCATACTCGGCTGCGCTACGGCGCCCCTGTCTCATCGACAGCAGCACGTTCGAAGCGGTCTCGCCTCTGTTGGGATGATCAAACACTTGTTTGAATTCCCGTACGAAGCCAGAATAAGACGTTAGGAGCCGTGAATTCTGCTCCCAAAGCGCCGTAGCCCATGCGCGTGCCTTTCCTCGAAGCAAATTAATAACATAAGCCACCCGGCTAGCGTCTGATGCGTACATGACGGGGCGCTGTGAAAAGACGAGCGAACACTGCATGAGGAAGTCCGCGCACGTCTCGACACAGCCCCCGTACGGTTCCGGAGGGCTTATGTATGCTTCAGGGGACGGTGGGGGGGTTCGTTGAACCACCAGTGGAACGTCTAATACGGGCCCAGGACCAGCCAGAGGAGTGGCTGCAGCAGCGCCCTGATCGCGCGCTTCCACCCTGGCGGTGAGAGCCTCCACCCTCCGATTAAGGAGGACACTCTGCTCGGTCACAAATACTAACCGGGCCTTGAAGGCGGTTAAGATCTGCTGCAGCTCACTCAACCCGCCTCCCGCTGACGCCTGCGCTCCTGGCTCTTCCATTGGCCGTTCAAGCTGGAGTTGACGCCCCTCGGAGTCCATGACGATGGCCGAGAAATCCTGTTGGGATGGTGTCGTAGCACGGACCCACAACAGGGGGCGCAAATGAACGGACAATAAGTAAGCCAAAAGGTAACAATTTAATGTTGTGATATTACACAACGAAACGTGTCTTAATGTTCACAGTCAATAAACACCAGGTGACGTGTGGGCAGGCTCGAAGATAGAAGACGCCCGACGAGAGAGAAGCCGCGTCCCACACGGCCTCCACCACCAACGGCCTGAAGAACACCGGAGCCGCCAAGTCCCGAGTCCCCAGGTGGCCTCTGTCTTCGGCTGTCGACCCTGGTACTGCTGGCAGAAAACAGAAAGATGATGTGTGAGTGTGAGTCCGCACACTCAGTAATGAACAGTCCAGACACCGTTCGGAGGGAGCACCTCCACCTCCAAATCACACACACTCGTGCAGCTCCTGATCAACCACTTATCTGGGACGGGGTGCGAGGTGAAGCCGTCACTGTCACACCAAACGCCAATCCTCCAGACAAGGAAAGCACCAGGAAAACGGCTGCAACAGAAGTTCAGATTACTATTCAACGTATAAGTCAGCAGAGAAAATTACCTTAGTACTGGTAGTCGATTTCTCGGCGGGGAGGTGGAGTTGCAGTCCGGCTTATATGGTGGTGTAGATGAGTGACAGCTGGAGTAATGAGTGACAGCTGTCACCTCCTCTGGGTCTGGCGCCCTCTCGTGCTTGGAGCCCGCACTCCAAGCAGGGCGCCATCTGGTGGTAGTGGGCCAGCAGTACCTCCTCTTCAGCGGCCCACACAACAGAAATCAACTTTTCCAAATTACTTTGTCAAGAAAAATAAAGAGATATATGACATAAAAGAAGTTGCAAAAGAGTTTAATGGTTATTTTTCAAATGTGGGATCAAGTCTGGTGGGAAATAAACTAATAGTAGAAGATAAATTAAATATACTTGTAAATACGGTCAATAGTATTTTCCTTGACAATGTGGAAAAAGATGAAATAAGAAATATTGTAAAAAACTGTGTAAGCAAAAGATCAACTGACTATGAAGATTTAGACACGATGACTGTAAAAAGTATAATAGAAACTGTTATTGAACCATTCACTTACATTTGTAATCTGTCTCTGTCAACAGGAATTTTCCCAGACGAAATGAAAATTGCCAGGTAATCCCATTATATAAAAATGGAGACAAACATAATTTTTCAAATTACAGGCCAGTGTCATTGCTTCCACAGTTTTCTAAAATTATGGAAAAAGTTTTTGTGACAAGGTTGGACAAATTCATTGAGAAACATCATATTTTAAATAATGCTCAGTATGGATTCAGAACAAAACATTCGACAGCTATGGCAATTATGGAATTAACAGAGAAAATATCAACAACAATAGATAATAAGGATTATTTTGTAAGTATTTTTATCGACCTGAAAAAAGCTTTTGATGTTATCGACCACTCAAGATTGCTTCACAAGTTACAACAATATGGAATTAGAGGTGTTGCACATCAGTGGGTAAAAAGCTACTTAGAAAATAGAAAACAGTTTGTTCAGATAAATAATACTAAATCAGAATTGTGTAACATTATTTATGGTGTACCACAAGGGTCGGTACTTGGATCTGTTTATTTTGTATATCAATGACTTTGTGAATGTATCTAAAGTACTTGGCAGCATATTATTTGCTGATGATACAACATTATTTTACTCTGGATCAGATATACAGGAAGTAGTACAAGTGATAAATACAGAGTTGGAAAAAGTTAAACATTGGTTTGATATAAACAGATTGTCACTAAGCATCCAGCAGCATACACGCTGCTGTCATAGGCAATTGCCTGTAAAGTTTTTTGGCAAGTTATAACTTTTCTAAACAGCGTAGTTTGTAATGAAAGCCACGTACATTTGTGCGGCTCTTTTGGCGCCATGTTTGTTTCTGTGGACACAGCAGTAAGCTCCTCCTACCCCTCCAAACGGAGTGTGCATCCAGATTCACTCCATTTGGAGGGGTTTGTAGCCCTCTGCCTACCTCTCTGCCTCGCTCCAAAAAGAGAATTGTCTCTCGTGCCTGCGCAAAACAGAGGGGAAGGGGTAAGGGGAAGGCTGAGGGGTAGAATTGAGATTCAGCCTTGGAAATGTTATGATTTTAGTGCAACATTTCCTTTTATAACATAGAAGAATGGAAATAATGCAGGCTGCTAAACAGCACCAAAATCTCAAAGAATGAATAGCTTCTGATCTAGTCAATCCTGTAGCAGACGGCATCGATTGGGTAGGTGGTGCACTGTCCTCGGCCTCCGTGACGCTCAGCACTGGTGTACACCCCCTCCCTGGATGGACTGGTGATCGCAGTGCCCTGCACGATGGGATGTTTTTCTGGCTGCTCCTCCTCAGCTACACAGGCTGTGGTCATCGCCAAAATAAAAAAAAAAATACAGACATCATCCTCTGATCAGTGGGCTTCGTGCAACGCTTGTGTTTTGTCATGGTTTGTGTCATCTGGATGTAAACAGGATAAAATAAAGAGCTGAATTGTTTATGTGCAATTTCCCAGCAAAAATGGGTTTTAGCACAGTCAGATTCCCACCAAGTCTCGCACTAAAACATCACGAGATTACGCCACAGTAGAGGGGTGTTGCGGTGGCAGTACAATGGCATGGCACCATTATTCCATTGTCTGGGGAGAACCTGGACTCTTGATTAATTTCCAGATGGGATGGTGGTCATGGAGAAAATCTACATCCATGGTCAATCTAGAGACACCTGTGCGTGGGTTTGTTTAACATGGGGATGTTATTGCATGCTGTTAAACACACAGTCCTTGACCGATCCTTAGCCTGCTCTGCTGGCTGGGAAATCCCAAGATGACTGGGGTCTAAGGACCTACTGCAGCCTTTATTAACGTTCAGTTATTGGGTTACAAGCTGTCTCGTGTTCAGGGTTTCTGTTGGGCCTTCATGGTTACCATAGCAGCCACGAGACACACAAAGTCCCCATCGTATTTCACCCCAACATGCAATCCCCTACTTAATCCATTACCCAGGTGTCATGGCTCAGAGGAGGGGTTGGATTTTGACATCCTCAGACCCTATATAGGACATCTGGATCAAGCACTAATGTGCTCATTAATAACACTGGCAGATGTGTGTGTGTGTGTGTTGGGGGGGGGGTTGCTGCTACATACATAGTCTGCAATCATTATAGTAATATATCCGAGTGAGAGTGATAAGGTATTTGAAGTAAAAGCCATTTTACAAAGAATCATAAGTGATCTACATTTGCACTAAGAACAAGTCAGCAGATTGCACGTGTTTCGTGAATCCATTGGAGAGTACTTATCATCACTTATTTGATCCGGTTCATGATTTGATCATATCTCTGGAGTCTTTGTTCTGCTGTATTAGGAACCATTTTAATAGTTACATTTCTCTATGACATTTTTAACTCTGAATTGTTTACTTCATTATTATAGTTCCTACT
Organism: Thalassophryne amazonica; assembly: GCF_902500255.1. Taxonomy (NCBI): domain Eukaryota; kingdom Metazoa; phylum Chordata; class Actinopteri; order Batrachoidiformes; family Batrachoididae; genus Thalassophryne; species Thalassophryne amazonica. Next base: position 15,226,405 of record NC_047112.1, read on the forward strand.
GCAATCTCTTCACTGCGCTTCTATTCTGAATCATCTGTTTCTGGTGACTTCACGGGCGCTCAGCCTTCCGGTTGCACTCACCGATTGAGTCATTGCACTCTTTAACCATTTAAAACTTCTCACTCCAATCCCAGATCGTTTAGCTTCTATGTCTGTTTCTCACGTTCCTTCTCCATGGTTTTTCCGTTGCCAAGCCACACTGCCACCCTGTGTTCCTGGAGCCTAGCCTGCTGATTATTGAACAGTCTACCTGTATGTTTGATGGCTGTGTTTTGACCCTTTGCCTGTTCATCTGGTTTATCTGATTGCTGCTGCCCTCACGGACACTGTTGCCTCTTTGACTGTCTACCTGTGCAACGAACCTCCACCTGTGTCCACGACTATCTCACCAGGCTGTTCCCATATGTATGCTGTTATTGAGCGGACTGTCTTTCCTTTGTGTTTTGACTGCCTTAGTTCCCTCAGCAACTAATAAAGATTATTTGAAGTTTTCGTCAGTGTGGTTCTCTGCTAAGGGGTTTTCAGCTGTACTAAAACTCTTACATTATGACAATTTTTCCCCCTCTTGCTTTTACAAGAGAAAATAAGTTGTCAAAGTTATGCCATGTAACTGTGGTCAGTGAGGGAAAAAAAATTGCTGAGGGAGGCATTTCATTGTTCAAAGTATTTTTAAAGCTTTTATTTGACAGTGCAGATAAACATGTAGCAAAGCAAGAATCAAACATGTGACGCTGCAGGCTGCATCTTATAGCACACAGAGGGCTTGTACGTCATTGGCACAGCCAAATAAATAAATAAAAGGAACAACTGTTTGAAAGTAGTGATCAACCCACAATACACACAATCTTTGTTGCTCGTGCTTGCAGACAAGCAGAAGGCCATGTTGGCCGGTGGTCAAGCGTGCAGTCATATAGACCGACTGACTTCTGCAGAGTCAGAGCACACGTATAAATCTGTCATAATGCTGATTTTTTACTTTTCCTAAAGAGGACTGCCAGCATGGCAAAACGGAAACAAGAATTATTCAATCAAACAGCCCTCCGTCCATATCCAGATTTGACTCCAGCCGCATAAAGCTGGCCACATAATCCTTTTATCAAGACTTCCTATGGAATACTCTTATTGGAAATACCCAGCCAGAGAAATAATATTAAGGTCATTTCTATTGCTAGTTTATTTCCTCGGGAAAAAAAAAGAAGAAGCCTGCTTTCCATTTTTATCTTGAGACAATAATTGGTTCAGGTTTGCGGATGTAGATGTTGAGTAAGTGCTGATTATGAATGTTCTGTGACCACTGGAGGAATCTCTGCCCTCATCAGTAATAACAGACTCATATTGTACTCACTTAAAAAATAAATAAAATGGCGACACCTCTTAGACAAGCACATTCGTACCACTCCGCGGTGAACCTCGGCTGCTCGGGCTCCACGGAAAATGTGATGTGGAGGTGGTGAGGACAACATGCTAATATCTCCAAAGTGGGAGATACAGAAGCCGTGACAGGCGCTGTTCTGTGCTGTCAGCGTTTTACGGGTTTATATCGCTGCTTCCTGAAGCTGCGGGTGCACAGGTTTGTGTCCAGCCCAGCGCTTTGTTGTATTACAATATATACTGTGTATGTGCATGTGTGCACTTATTTTTACCACTAAATGGGGTTTCATGAGACGCCTGTTTCCCACAGATATCAGTTTCAATTTGAGTAAAGGAATACTGGGCATTCACAATACACTTAAATATATAATGAGGTTTTAAGAAAGTTGGTCGCAAATATATCCTGGACATGACATTAAATTGTATCCAGGAATATAGGGGGTCCAGCGTTTTTGGGATGTTGATGTGACACCTGATCACTCTAAAACACCTCACAAAACTCAATACCAGGAAAAAAAAAGCTCTTTTCTTTCTGCAGTCCTTGGGAGTAACTCTACCACTGCCTTCCATTGAATGTTGGCCTACTTGAAGATCAGGTTAAGCTCCTTCTGTGATGAATGCTTCCATGGACTGGACATTAGGTAAGGTTGTGGAGTCCAACAACATGGATGCCTATCTGTGATGAAAAGTTCACTTGCCTTGATTCTGTGGATGATGGCTACAATCTTTGTGAAATCATTGTACACCCTGATTGCATCACTTGAGAAGGTGAGTGAGGAATTAGAACATTTGGGTTTGTGAGTGTCCTGGATCAAGTTCCATGTTTTCAATCATCAGTCAGTGTATGAGGCCAAGATGCCAAAGAAGACCTTATGGGGTTATGCGGTTGCCTGACAGAGGTGTTTTGTGACATTGGTAACTTTTTCACAGAGAATAGAAGTCCAAGTTTGCAGGATCTGGATGTTTCAAGTCTCAACAATATGGTTGTGAGATTTAGTTTGTAACCAGTGACCTAAGGTGATTATTGGATGTCTTTGGTACTAGGTCTTGCTGGATAATCCTTGGGTACAGTTGGAGTGACCTTGTGTTAAGGGAGCAGCTACTTAAGGAGACTCAACCAAGACATAATACTTGCATTGTGAGGCAACATCAGATGTGACAACATTGCCATGTGACATGTTTCCCTGAGCATGATCTAGTGCAGTGGTTCCCAACCAGGGGATCCCTGAGCACCAGGATTGTGAACCACTGATGTAGTGAACAAGTACCTCTGTGCTGTGGGTCCATTATTTGGAAAAATATCCAAAGAATTACCCATGTATCATCTAGGTACCATAGACAGATGACTCCTTCTAGGAGGTGCAGATGGACCTGTTGTCTGCCTGGGTGGTCACCAGTCAGGAGCCACAGTGGTTCTATAGTGCAGTGAATGTGGTGATGCATGATATGTTCCCAGACTGACATGGTTTAGATTCCACGTGCATTAAATTTCTTACTTCATCTTCCAAATCATTAGAGTGTGAAAAAAATGCCTTAATGCAGTTTATCTTTGAGAAGTTTTGAGATCACTGTCTGTGGGAAAAGAAATTGTATGGATTATTCATCCATCTACTTAGCATCTTTTGTTTTATGGCGAAGTCTTGGTGAAAGCAAATTAAGTAAAGTAGCTCAGTTGATCCTCTCTCCAGCCACAGCCAATATTTCCTCATGGGATCTCTTTAGCTGTTCCCAGGCAACACCGGAACCCTCAAGTGGGTTATTGGTCACATTTGGTTATGCCCAGAAAAACACAAGATGGGTCATCCATCCTAATAAGATACCTGAGTTGCACATTTAGCCAATTTCTAAGCGAAGTTCAACTTTGAAACTGTTCTGGATGTAAGAACTCCTCTTGTGGTCCCCAGAACTGAGTCGTGGCACCTGGTGAAGGAAACCTATTTTGGCCACTGGTATCGGTATTCTTTTAGCAGGCACCTGAAGTCTGTGATAAAATTTTCCACCTTCTGAATGGAACACCTTAAGTGTTCTTTTAATGCAGGCATCGCCTCAAACTGCCTGTCGGTCTCTGACATTTTCGACATATACTTGAACTTCTTCACTTGGGGCAATAACGTTGTGTCAAAGTGGAATGAGTAACGTACTGGTGTCAGTAGGAATACCATGGCATCAGATCTGGATGGGCTGTCTTCTGTACCTGTCTTCTTCCCAATCACTTGCAAACATCTCCCTTGTGCACTTCAGGTTGCATTATGAAGAAGGTATCGGAAGCCGATTATCTACAAGAGAGCAGGTAGATCAGCTGGTTGGAAGTAGGATGACCAATATGTAGACATGGGTTTGATTCCTGTCATGATACCAACCCCTATCCCTTAAGAAGACATGTCGACTTTCACCCAGTTCACACCAGGGACAAGCACTGGCCTGGTGTTCTCAGGACCTCTATAAAACCTACTTCTTTTTCATAACAGACCATCTCCACACCTGGAGAATCTGGCCATGAAAATCACAAACAGAACCGACAAAGTATATTTCTATCAGAATTAAACACCCACTGACAGCATGCTTGACTTTCTGCTCAGATATTTAGGGACTGGATGGCTCATAGCAATGGTACTGCAGCATTATGCCCAAGACAGACGCCCAAGACAGACAGAGGCTCTCCAAGTTCACGAAAAGCTTGTAGACTGAAGGGGCTAACTCCCATGACTCCTCCAGGGGTAAAAGACCGCCTACACTGTTCTGCTGCATAGATATACGTAACCATATTGTTTGTTTCTCTTGAATCTGAGGTTTGTTGCTTGGTCATATTCCTCATTAGACAACTTGGATGTTGGTTTTTCCATGATTCAGTCTTTCTTGTGCCTCATTATCCCATGTTTGTGTGGGATCAAAGATGGCAATGTTCTCAAATATTCAAGTTTTGGGTTCAGTGTCATGCGTAACAACATTTTAATACTCTACTAAGAGACTGAACTAACCTGCAAACTGAGCTGTAGTCTCCTACTCCAGCCTATGACTGGTATTTATATTCATAGTTCTCTTATCGGGGCAGCACGGTGGCTTAATGGTTAGCACTGTTGGCTCACAGCAAGAAGGTCATGGGTTCAATTCCCGCCTGTGGACTTTGCGTGTTCTCCCTGTGTTTGCGTGGGTCGGATGTGCTCTGGCTTCCTCCCACATCCAAAGACACGCAGGTTAGGTGGATTGGACACTTCAAATTGTGTGCGGGTGTGAATGTGTTTGTTTGTCAACATGTGGCCCTCCAACAGACTGGTGTCCTGTCCATGGGTGTACCCCGCCTCATGCTCTATGACTGCTGGGATAGGCTCCAGTCCCCCGCCACCCTTAATTGGAGTAAGCAGTTGAAGACGAGTGTGTGTGTGTGTGTTCTCTTATCATTGCATCTGAAGATCAGTAGTACAAAATCTTAAACACCAAACTGATCTTGGGATCAGCACCAAGGTGGGCAGGATTAACAACAGATACTTCCAGGATTATTTTTAAACAACTTTATTTAGATTGGATTAGATAGAACTTTATTAATCCTTGGGAAGAATCCCTCAGGGAAGTTGAGGTTCCAGCAGCATTGTATAGCAGCACACAGGATAAGAAGCACACAGAGTATCAAAAGTGAAAGTCAAAAAGAAAAACAATTTGCAGTACAAATACACAATATAAATACCAGCCATACTGATCAATACTGGTTTACCGGCTATTACTGTTCCTCTCATTCCCGACCTCTGTCTTCTTGTTACTCCTCCTCCCCCTGAGTTTTGAGTTAATGTCAGAAAATCATCTGTGAACCTGCAGTTTTGTCTGCAGCACAACTTAACAAGAGATTCAGAATTGGTGAAAAGAATTTCTTGAAATTCATCCTGTTGTTATGGATCATTGACCTCTGTGATACACATTGCTTTAGTGCACTTATGGACACAGTGTGTGACCTGGCCTCTGCCTGGTGTGTAGACCCTGGAATTAACTGACTTTTGTCCATTAGTCTATCTGACACGGAAAGGCCTTACCAGGCCTTGGACCATCGTATGATGATGCGGTATTGGGATAAGATGTTGTAGTTCACTCTGCACTGACGACTGAGAAAGTGTTTGTGTGGGCGATATAGAGAAATGCATTCGAGCCAGAGAGCTGTATGTTCGTCTGCAGACCTGTAATTATCCTCCTGTGGAGTGCAGAGTGAGTGGTCCATTGTGGAAGCAGGATTATAGCCTGTGAGACATCAGAAGTCTCTGCGCTTTGTCTTTTCCAGTGTGCTGCGTGCTGTATGTGCACAATGTGTATCTCCTTTCATGTGATTCTGTTCATTTGAATGAATATTCTGCTTTGGTGTCTTGGAATGTGGCCTGTGGAGGCTCAGGGCAGGTGCTTATTAATATGACAACACACTCGCAAACACTTTCTGCTGCAATCAAGCATCTCATTTAAAATGTTTTGATTAAGGTGGACGACGCAGAGAGCGTGAGATGGAGAGACAAGGAGAAGGGCTTTTTTTCTTTCTCCTCTGAGTTGGCCGTGTCAGTCGTGCAAGAGCGTTACCAAACCAATAATTTTGTCAAGTTCTTCTTTTAGCGGCGTGCGGCTGAAGCGTCTTTGGATTGCCACGTGTATAAAGACAGCCCGTATAAAGCCATTCACAGCGCTGAATGAACATGCCATCTGTGGGGCTTTCTTATTTCCTCTTCTCTTTTCTTCCCCTCCTTTTTCAAGCCTTGTAATCAAATTTGAGCAAAATCAAATGGCGGCAGGATAGGAGAGTGTGAGGGTGGGGGGGGGGGGGGGGGGTTCAATGAAAGTACCTTTTGTTGGTCTGAAACGAGCAAGTAATTTACAAAATGCCCTCCCTTTGTGCAGGGGGCTAAGGAAAGAAAGAAATCAGTAGCTTTTAGAAGCTAGGCCTTGCGCTGCGACGGGCAAGATAATGAAAGCCGTCTTGTGTTTGTGGGCTAGAGAGCATCTCAAAGGCAGACCGGGCCCCGGCTCAGGGTTAGCTCAGCGCCGAGGAAAAAAGAAAAAGACTACAACACTCTCCTCTGTGTATGTGCGTGAATGTGTTTGTGTGTTTGGCAAAGAGCGGCAAAAACAGGACGGCTGTGCCCGGCTACACTTGGCAGAGACACTCCGAGGAACAGACAGAGTTGTCTATGCTGAAGAGAGAAGACGGGCGATGAAGGAACGGTTTCTCGGGCGTGGAACGCTGCTGGGGCTCTTACCTGTTGTCCTGTTTCAGGTGCGCCTGCTCAGTCCTTGGTAAGGAGGCGCGACGTTTTCACGGAGGAGTTTGGAGGAGTGGGAAACTCCTGCGGGGGCTCTTTGTGCGATGGGATTACGATCAGCAGGAGGAAGATTTTGTGAAATTGTCTTTCAGCCCCTTCTGTTCTTCCACGCGGAACACTCAGAGTGGGGGATCCGCTTGACTGTTGGCGTGCACATGGTGCTGGATTATCAACCCCACGGCACCTGAGACGCACCTGTTCAAACTGCTGCTGTGGACTCCTGAAGGTCAGAGGGTTTTTTTTTTTTAAGCTCCTGAATGATTTTTTTTGCCTGCACGGTTACAAATACGAACGGCATCTCATGGCACATCTTGTCAGCTGACGGGTCGAACCTGCAGCCATAGTTACGTCAGTTGCTGTGCTATGTGCACATGTCAGCTGTCTGTGTGTCTGGCCTACAGATTAGTTCCTGGTCTGAACAGACTAATATGCCTGACGTCTCCGCCTGCAGAGTGGTGAGTGAACCACAGCACGCGTGCACTCGCTGCTCCTCATCACCTGATGTCATATAAATTAAATTAACGTGGGTCCCTGCAGGCTTTAGACAATGATTCTGTTTTAATTATCTTGATGCTTCTCTTAGTGCTGACAACTGGAACTTTAGTGTAACAAAAAGCGCGCTCTTCATATCTGCACTTTTATTGGTTGTTTTGTTGTTGAATTCAGTCTTTCATACCTTCGGGTTCATTACCGGTTTTTATCCCCTGTGGTCAGGAGGAGGTGGGAATTGTTTCAGATTATTACATACTTGATCCGGCATTGGTGACTGTGGTTTAGATGCTGTTGTGGATTGTTTGATCACTGTAAAGCTGCTGGTTCAATACCTGTATAGTCCTGCTTATATGTCCAAACATGTTTTGTAAAGTGCTACAAAAAATTCAGGCTTTTATTGGAAAAAAGAAAAAAAAAGATATTTAATGTAGTCAAACTCAGTGATGACATGATTCTGGGTGTCATGGTGCAGACTTGTGATAAATGTTATTCAGGAACTTCCCAAATAGAAATAGAATTCAGAATCTGCCATGTTCTTTTGTGGTTAATATTATAAGTCTCTATATTCAAAATAACACTGCACCACAGAATGCTGGAGCAGAAAACAAATGCTAAAATAAATAAATAAATAAATTAAAATAATTATAATTATAATAATAATAATGGTATCACTGGTGTAAGGGTACTTCAAATAATTAATGCATTAACTAACAGTGAATTAAGCCTTAGTTGTGTTTAGTAATCATGTATTAACATATTAATTTATGTATTGTTCAATCATTTGTAAAGATCCAGAACACCATCCATGAATGATTACTGAACAGTTAGTTAACATTATCAAAGCATTAACTAATGTCAGTTAATGCACCATTATCGTAAAGTGTTACCATAGTAACCTTACTGATGTGTAAAGTATTAGATGGAACACTCCCAACCCCCCCCCCCCAACCCCCCCCCAAAACAATCCTTGCTCCTCTGTTGGTTTATTTTTTTCACCTTTTATAAACACTGATTGGACACAGAAATGATTCAGACATGAGATTGTCCTAATCAGAGAAATCGTGAAATCGATGTTTGCTATCATGTTAAAACTTCAGTGCCACTTTTTGACATTTTAGTTGAAAAACTCATTTCCATTTCCAGAAGCCTAATTTATCCAATTCTAATGCAAAATGCACTCTTCAGGTGCTTGCATTCCTCTTCAGGTTGTGGAAAAGGATTCATATCGAAAAATATTAACTGATGTACAAGTAGGTAGCATTAGGTTGAAGCTGCTTAAGTACCATATGGTATGTCTTGAAGAAGGTTGTTCTTGATCTGGCCAACTGTTGTGAAGAGCTGTTTTTTTTTAATAATAATAATAATAAAAAAAATAATAACTTGTAACTCGCCAAGTTAAAGGATCACTTAATGATGATGAACTAATCATGGAGTGGAATAGCTTTGATGTACCAGATCAATCGAAAAAGCAACTTTTGTTTTGTCTGTGTAAAATGGGATATTACAAAAACAAAAGGCCGTTTACATTCACATCACTGATGACGTACCCAACGCGGTAACCTATGGGATTTGCCATAGACTGTAGGCCGTTGATGCAGAGCGTTTCCATTTTGAGGTACATAAACAACAACACTAAGCATGTATAGAAAATGAATAGATGGATGGATGGATGAACAACATTGCGCAGTGTCAGAGGAAGTGTAACAAGCATGCTATAAAATTCAAATAACTGGAGCTCTTGGTGAAACTTGATTAGATTATATCAGACAGAACTTTATTAATCCCTTGGGAAGATGTCCATAGTGAAATTGAGGTTCCAGCAGCATTGTATAGCAGCACGCAGGGTAAGAAACACTCAGATTATCAAGAGTAAAACCACAAAACAATTTGCAAAATGTAAATATAAATACCATAAATACTGCTTGCTCCTGCCTGTTACTGTTCCTCTCCTTTATGACCTCTGTCTTCCTGTTACTCCTCCTCCCCATGAGTGAGGAGTTGTACAGTCTGATGGTCTGCGCGACAAAGGAGTTTTTCAGACTGTTGGTCCTGCAGTTGGGAAGGAGCAGTCTGTGGCTGAAGAGTCTCCTCTGGTTGCTGATGACAGTGTGCAGAGGGTGACTGGCATCATCCTGCATTAATGGTAAATGTCCATCAGGTGGAGCTATTGCTCAATTTTAAGAACCTTGAGCATAAGCTGCTGTGGGGCACCACTAATGATGACCAACCTGTTGTTCATATTAGCAGATAGCCACATGGTGGTGGAAGTTGACGGTTAGTACATTCATTTATTTCTGGTCATATCTATCCCTGGCTTACGATGGGAGCTCACCATAATGGTGGTATGACATTGTGACAGTGTTGTTGCACACTTGTTGTTCGTGCCTTACAATGGCTGCCACCCCATGGCAGCTGAAGCAGGAACTACCATAATTTGCGGATGTGTAGACACCCATGTAGATGTGTCTGCCACCTGCTGAACACTGACACCTGCAGGATGGTTCAGTGCTATGTACCCATATCAAATTGTAAATTTCATATTTAAAGGTTATAGCCAGTGCAGTGGGCTGTACGTGCACTAGCACATACAGTGTTGACCTAACTGAACTGTCACGGGAATGTTTGTGACTGAATTTCAGTGAATTCTAATGACATTTTTCATAATCCACATATTTGAGAAGCTCTTCCCAAGAAGTCAAAATATTTGCTTGGCTGTTACTTTTATTGCTCATGATTTCACTTTCAATTTTCAATTTATTTTCATTTATATAGTGCCAAATCACAACAAAGTTGCCTCAAGGCACTTCACATAAGTAAGGTCTAAACTTACTAACCCCGAGAGCAAGCACACAGGCAACAGTGGTAAGAAAAAAACTCCCTCCCTGATTTGAGGAAGAAACCTCAAGCAGACCAGACTCAAAGGGATGACCTCTGCTTGGGCCATGCTACCGACACAATAGACAATACAGGAAATTATACAAGAACTTTTGAGAGATTTTGGGAGTCCATGCTGGTGCACAAGACGGGAGGCCTGCAGAAGAAAACACCCTAAGCTTCACTAAAAGACTCAGACTTTCGATAAAGTTGAGGCCACGGCCCACTCTGTTTACTCATAAAATGAATTTAAAAGGGTACAAAGCATAGTAACATACTATACCAGTATGCTAGCCATACGAAAGAGAAAATAAGTGCATCTTAAGTCTGGACTTGAAAGTCTCTACAGAATCTGACTTATTGATTGGGGCACGATAAGAGAAAGCTCTGTGACCCGCAGATTTTTTTATTCACCCTAGGGACAGAAAGTAGACCTGCACCCTGAGAACGCAAAGCCCGTACGTAGGTTTAAGTATGTCAGCTAAGTAGGGAGCTGCCAGTCCATGAACAATTTTATAGGTTAGTAACAGAACCTTAAAATATGATCTCACAGGGACAGGAACCCAGTGAAGAGATGCCAAAATGGGTGTAATGTGGTCAAACTTTGTGCTTCCTGTCAAAAGTCTGACAGCAGCATTTTGAACCAATTGGAGAGCCCTAATACTGGACTGCGGTAAACCAGAAAATAGAACATTGCAGTAGTCTAATCTAGAAGAAACAAATGCATGAATCAGGGTCTCAGCACCAGGACGGAATGAATCTTCGCTATATTTCGCAGGTGGAAGAAAGCAGTCCTCGTAATATCTCTAATGTGGAGGACAAAGGACAACATAGGATCAAAAATTACACCAAAGTTCCTCACTTTGTCAGTGTGACACACAAACCTAGACTAAGCATTAGCTGGTCAAATTGATGCCGATGTCTCACTGGACCAAGAACCATCATTTCAGTATTATCACAGTTTAAAAGTAGGAGGTTGCTTGACATCCAGCTTTTCACTGATGCAAGGCAATCTTATAAGGATTTTATGTAGATGAGATTACCGGCAGTTATCATCATGTATAACTGAGTATCATCAGCATAGCAGTGAAAGGTAATCCCAGAACGTTGCAATATGTGCCCAAGGGGTGCTATATAAAGGGAGAAAAGTAGGGGGCCTAAGGCGGACCCCTGTGGAACCCCAAATTTCATTTCACTAAGGTTAGAAGTAGTGTTATTGTACAAAACACAGTGAGAATGACTGGTCAGGTATGACTTCAACCATGCAAGGGCACTCCCAGTAATCCTAAAATGATTCTCCAGCCTATCAAGTAGAATATGATGATCCACAGTATCAAACGCAGCACTGAGATCTAACAGCACTAGAGCTGTAGTGGTGTCCGAATCCATTACAAGCAGAAGATCATTCACCACTCTAGTGAGAGCCGTCTCTGTGGAATGACATTTTGTAAAAGCAGACTGCAGTGGCTTGAAAAGATTATTCTCAGTAAGGTGGTCCACCAACTGCTGTGAAACCACGTTATCCAGAATTTTAGAGCCAAATGAGGCTAATGAGAGATTAATAATTTCCAGCACAGTTGGTCCAAGAATGGGCCACAGGTCCTTAAACAGTTTTGTTGGTATCGAATCAAATAAGCAGGTTGTGCTCTTTGTAGACATTACGAGTTTCGTCAGCATACCTAATGAGATACTATCAAATTTTGTAAATCTAGGTAAAACCTCAGTAATGGCACGCACCTCAGTAGCAGGGTGTAGTGGCTGGGTTAAGGCATGCAGGAATATGTTTAACCTAATGTCATCTATTTTCTTCTCAAAGTAATCCAAGAAATCTTGTGCTGTAAAAGGAGAGCGAACTACAGGTGGTTGTCCAAGAATAAGTGTTGCCACCATGTCAAACAAGTACTTTGAGTTATGCTTGTTTTTGTTGATCAAATCAGAGTAATACGAGGTAGGGCCGCTTTGTAGCCAGTAGTGCATGCTTATAGTCTAAGACAGCATTGCGCCATGTGAGGTGGAATACTTCTAATTTTGAACTACACCATTTTTGTTCTAGACCTCTAGCCTTATGCTTGAGGTCACGCAAGTAATCATTGAACCAAGGTGACTGTGTTTTTTTTTTGGGGGGGGGGGGGGGGGGTGGTTTTAATAAAGGTGGCACAATCATGTCGAGTGTAGTTTTGAGCACTGAGTTTAAACTGTCTACAAGACTGTCTACTGATTGGGCATTTTCTAAATGTGAAGTTAAGATATCAGGCAGTGTAGCTTCGAGTTCAGTCATAGTTACGTGTCGCCTCAATAAGTAAGGTGGTTGTTCCACTAAACATGGCAGCGAAACTGTAAACCAAATGTGAGTGATCACAAACCACTGATGCAACAGGCATGATGTCAGTATTTGTGACAGCAATACCACTTGCTAGAACCAAATCCAGGGTATTTCCACTAATGGTGCATCAAATCCTGAATGTATTGCTGGAATCCTAATACATCCAAAATTCCCATAAATGATTCGTAGAGGGGATCCGAAGGCTTATTTATATGAATATTCAAGACACCAATAATCAGAATGTTATCTGCAGTAGTTGACAAATTACAGAAAAACTCACCAAAATCATGTAAGAATTCAGAGTATGGGCCAGGGGGGCCTATATACAGTGACAAAGTAATATGGCTGATTTTTATTCTTGTAACCTTGGCAATACATAGCATCATGGGCAGAGCAGAGAATCAGATGTTCAAAAGAATTATACAAGGTCTGTTAGAAAAGTATCCGACCTTTTTATTTTTTTCAAAAACCTGATTTCACTGTGACAGAAGATTTTGCCATGAAAAGAGTTGCAGCGAAATTCATGCCGATGGCTTCGGCACGAAGCTGCTGACGGAGCAAAAGCGCCACTGTGTTGAAGTCTCACAGGACAAAATGATGCCCACCTTTTCCACCATTCGGAAAATTCAGACGGCTTTTGGTGGCTTTTCAGTCGTATGACTATCCGAGAAATTGTGGAAGAGGTGGGCATGTCACAGCATGTCCTGTGAGACTTCAACACAAAGGCGTGCCGAAGCTGCGCATCCATCGCCATGTGAGGGATGTGCCACTATCACCCGGTGTGTCGCTCTGCTTTTGCTGTGAAAATTTGCCCCAGTGCGTCATCAAATAGGAGGAGCTTCCATTCCACTTGCCGGCTCCGGTTGTCAGTCAAGTTAACATGATGGACCTTGATCACATGGAGTGAGTTGCTATGCTCTTAATTGTTGTGGAAAGCTGACAAACGTCACCAGCGGTGCTATCCCTGGGTTCACAACATCCTCACGGGGAGTTTCATTATTTGCTGCAGGAGCTGCGTCTGGATGGCGGCCGCTTTCAGCGGTCTATCCGCCTCTGCAGGACCCAGTTTGAGAACCTCCTGTCCCGTTCATGCGTGCACATGTAAACAATAAAAAAAAAAAACTCCTCTGCCACTGCTGCGGGGCTGCTGCTCGCTCTTCCCCCAAACTCTGTTATAATTGTATTTATAAACCAGTCAACATTTGTTTTATTATACATCTGTGTAGTTAATAAATAAAATAATCTTCATGGACAATTTGGTCGCGCGCACATGTGAAAAAAAAAACTCCGCTGCCCCTGTTGCGGGGCTGTTGCTCGCTCTCCCCCCAAACTCTGTCATAATTGTGAAATAAATTACAAAAGGGACTTAAGTCCTGCCCACAGGCTGACTACCAGAGATAGGACATGTTCACATCCAACTCAGTCAAACTCCAGACATCTCCACGTCACTACGTATCCAGTCCCTGATTGGTCATCACAGCGTGACAAGACAAAAAAGGTCAGATTTTTCAACTTGGGGAGGAGGGCAATGCGATGTGATGTGACGCAATATCGTGCCACAAATGCACCAATCGCTCAAAATCACTTCACTCACGTCGCTTCATTTGTGTCCATAGCGTCGTGTTGCTGCTCCTTCCATAGGGATTACATAGCATTCTCAGACTGCGATGACTCTTGAACTCAGACGCAAAGTGGATGACGTCTTGGAGCAGATGTGTGCCTTGCAGTTGAAGTTGAAGATTTCAGAGGCCAGTGAATATTCTTAATTCATAATTGGGATTTAGTTGTTCAAGTGGAACTGTTAAAAGTGCTTTTCATTGCTCAAACCACAACACTACAGGCTTATCAAGCCTGAAGGTCATGGGTTTTCCCTCCAGAGGAATTTCTTCGGTCTGGGGATCATTTGGCTGTTTCTTATCTCAACTCACAAAGACAATAAACTGTTTTTCACAGGACTGAAGCATGCTCCATTCCCTCCCCCCCACCCCTCATCAAATACCCCCCACTCCGACGTCTGCTCACGTTATTCCTTTCCACCTTCGGCGGGGGTGGTGCAATTTTAGCTGCAGCTGGCCTCCGTTCCCCCAAACTGACGGCGGCGCATCTCAGGGTTGCTGCGTGATTCATCCACTTGCCTCAATTCCGATAACGGACTTCTTCAAACTTAGTGCACATAAACAATGTCAAATGTGTATGTGCTGTCTTTATTTCTGATGTGTGCCATTATTACGGTAAACAAATAATAATTGTGGACTAATTGCTGTCTGAGGTAACTGGAGTGTAAACATAATTTCTCCACTGTGAGATCAATAAAGTATATCTAATCTAATCTTAATATGTTATCGAGCCAGCCTATCCCACTCACTACCCAGATAGTTAGCTTTGCTAATTAGCATATAGCCAACTGGAAAAAAGCTTAAGATGTGTGAGCTATGTATTGTGCTCGTGTTCACAAACAAACAACAGAGCTTCTAATTGTACTAACTGATTTACCGATGAAGTGTTTGAACATTTATTGTCATGTTTTCACTAAAACTTAGAAGTAAAAATCACATGCCCTAACTCCTAGTTGGACATCTTGATGACTGAGGTGTCCTGATATACAAATATATTCTATTTTAGAGTGTTTGTTTCCTTTAATATGTATGTTTTTTTCTTATTAGTCTAAATAAGGCTCCTTAGACATTAGCAGCAAACTTTCATGTGCACTTTATCTCCTCCCTTGTTCTTATTCAGGCAAAAAAAACAAAACAAAAAAAAAAACAAGCAAGTTATCCGCATTCAAATGAGCTGATTTCTCTGCTGGCATATTGAAATGTCAGAATTTGCACTGGAACAAATACGCTGGTTAAAATTCAGTTGGAAGCGAATGGCTAATGAGCTATCTCGCGGTTGTCACACACTAACGGATAGAGTCCCAGGGAGGGAGGCCGGTGCAGCGAACGCATCGCTGCCTTAATTGTTACAGACGAACAAGTCAAACGCTCCATCCCGATCCCAGGTGCGGTTTTGCACTTTCACTGGATTTCTTTTTAAAGAAAATCTCTACTCCCAAATGGTTATATTTTGAGGAATATTAAAATTGCTATCCAGGACCCGGGGCGGATCTGTAGTGTGGTGCATGTGCCAGCGCCACACACCGCCGCGTGCTCCCTGACCTGGCACACTATGGTGTACATCCTCCATTTTTTTATTCACAGTCCTCCAATAAATGTGAGATAGTTTGTTTTTTACAACCATAGATGAGCTCGGTTTAGTGCCCTGTTTCCCAGCCTGGGAAACGGCACTAAACCATAAACCAACCAACCTGTTTCCCAACCTTTTCCAGGTTGGGAAACAGGTTGGTTGGTTTATGGTTTAGTGCATGAAAAATTAGACGTTCCAGCCCAAACTTGGATGGGTCAATCAGTAGGTGGGGGTGGGGGGGACTTGTCGGCTGGATCTTTGTGTATTATTTTGAAGAGAACAGGAGAACATGTATTTAGGTCTATATTTCATTTTTGATATAGCTATGCAAGACATATTATTATATGGCTGCGACGCTACGCACGCTCTGATTGTCTGACTACCGGTTGTATATTTTCCCATATTGGACCGGTTACCATGACAATCTGTCCACAATGTGTATTTTCGTTATACACCAGGAAGCTAAAAACACGATTAGAAAAATCAAGTTGGATATGAATGTCCTCCATAAATGTCTAAACAGCATCGGAAAAAACACACATATTGAAAGCTTACCAGCTAACGACCGGATCATCTGTTAAGCTGGTGGAGGTGAAGAAAGCGAACGAGCCCAACACCGTCAATAGCATATTTGGGTGATACTGTAAGTTTGCATGTTTATGCATGTAAAACCCATATAATAAATGAGTTATTAACATCGCTTGCTCGATCTGTACTGCGATATCAGACCTCTGTGTTTTTCGCTGATGTTCGGTCCGTACTGTCAACACCTCAGTCTGATATTTCGATGTACAGACCTCTCACTCGGTTAATAATCCTTGAATATTATTTATAGATTACTTTTATGTGCTTTATAATACCACTTTCACAAAACCTGTGATCTTGTTGACCAGGTTGCTGTCTGGGACGTTCTGAAAATTTGTAGGATCCCCCACAAAATGCTGGACATTATAGATAACCTACACCCAGGTACTGTGAGTGCTGTGCAGAGTGGGGGCAGAGCCAGGGGTTTCTTCTGGCTTCTGTTGGGTGTTAAGATCCAAGCCCTCATCCCCATTGTCACCTTGGGTAACTGATCAAGTCAGGGATTGCCTGTTGGGGTGAAATACGATTGGGACCTTTTGTGTCCTGTGCCTGCTACAGTAACCGGGAAGGCCCAACAGGAACCCTGAGAATGAGATGACATCAAAGGCAGATCAGGCGGTGGATGTGATGTCTTGCAACCCAACGGCTAACAAGGCCAATGAAGGCTACAGCAGGTCCTCAGACAGATTTCCCAGCCATCAAACCAGGCCAAGGATCTCTCAAGGACTGCATGTTTGTCAACATGCAATGACATTCCCACCTTAAATGACCTCACGCATAGATGTTTCTAGATTGACCCTGGATGTAGATTTGTAGCACACAGACAGACATCAAAGTGATACTACAATTAATGATGTCATCTCTCAGGGGCGGATCTAGCTTCAACTGAAGGGGGGGGGGGTGGTCTTGGTTTGGGGTGTCTTGGTTGGGTGTGCCCTTTTGTGGGTTTTGTGAGTATGCACCCCCCCCCCCCCCCCCCGGAAATTCTAGCCTTTTTTCCTGCATTCTAAGACAATCTGAGGAATGCTGTCTCTCTAGTCATTTTCATTACACAAACGCTGGCTCTTGAATTCTTCTGAAGCTGCAGTTCTCAAGACATAAAAAAGAAAGGTGTATTTTTCATGCATTTTGCTAAAATTTCCTTTTTTTACTGGAATGATAAGCAGGCTACTAATTAGTGTACAATTCTCAGCAACACTAGAGGGGATTAATCTCTTCCAATTGTAGAATCTGGAAACATCACGTCCAAGTAGAAACGAAAATATGTTTCATCCACAATGTCAGCTGCTTCTTTATCATCATTTCACCTGCTTCCATCTTAGACATTATTTTGAATTTGACCCCAAATCTGACAACTCTATTAAATCTCACGGGTTATTAATCTCTGCTTGGTTAGCAGCGTGTTGTGACCCGTACCGCTCCCTGAGGACCCCCTAATAACGGCTAATGGGCTGTTAAAGTGGTGGGCGGGACCAGTCCTGCTCAGGACTGGATTGTTGGGGTCTCACCACCAATTACAGTTCATCGAACAGGAGAGGCTGACTTCATCCACAGCCTGTGAGCGCGCACCTGCACACGTTTGAGTGAGCAGATCTGTCAGTCAGGCAGCATTTCCACCCAACTAGCTGCGTACAGCTGATCATTAGCAACAGCGGCACCCGGTCATTAAGCCCATCATTTCCTCCATCTGCCAGCTGACCTACTGATTTAGACAGCTTCTGTACTTAACCTGTGAACTCTGATGCGCCTGGTTAGTCCAGACAGGGGGAGAGGTTGAGGGTGTGTGTGTGTGTGTGTGTGTGTGTGTGTGTGGGGGGGGGGGGGGGGGGGGGGGGGGGTTAGGAGCTGTGCTCATAGGAGCAATAGGGATGAGAGGGGTCTACATCACAGTGTGTACCTCCACCTACACTCCACAAATGCTGCACCTCCCAATGTATTTATCTATTATTTAAATTTTTTATTATTCTTGCAAGAATTCAATTACAGGTTTCCAAATAATTGGTTTGTACCACTAGACAAATAGACGAGATTTGACCTCAGGTGTGTCCATGCAATCAAAAAGTTTTCAAGAAGACCCTGATGATCTGTGCAGATGGTTTTTAATAAATCAAAGGTGACAGTGGAAAGTCAGTTCATCAAATACACACACACAAAGACCCTAGAACCTAGAAATTAGACGCCAAGGGAAGGAATGTTTGTAAAAAGAGCGGTTTAGTTTACACAGAAACGTGAATGTGACTTTTGTTAACATTTTTAGAACTCTTTGAATATTTTATATCTACCCAGAGAGACTTCAATATTTAGCTTCCAAATTCAGTGGAAAGAGGCTGTAGTAATGGGCACACGTGTCTGTTTGTTGGTGTATCTGTCTGGACCAGTATCTTCAAACAAAGTAATCCATCAATGAAACTCATTCAGATTCAATCAGACTTGTTCAATAAACTCAACGGACCATCATCTCACAATACAGGTCATGTTGAGGTCATAGGTCAAAGTCAAATCAGAGGTTATTGTCATGTGTCTGCAGCAGACATGATGGATAAACCCAACAGACCATCATCTTGCAACACAGGTTATGTCAAGGTCATAGGTCACAGGTCGAAGGTCAGTTCATAAGTCACATCTACAACACATTAATGGCCGTATCTCAGGAGCTACATGAGATATTGAAACAGTTTTCTGTAGAGACTTTTGCACTACTCTGGCTGATAAATGTGCCAGAGCTGTGATGTCGGTGCCATCATGTGAGCTCACGAGAAGTGAAGATGAAACATTATTTGGTGATGATGAGGTGCTGTTATCGTCTGGATGTCTTGTTCTCAGGAGGCAATCTTACACTCTTCAAACCCTGCAAAACTTTCTGATGCCAGGATTTCAACAATTAATTCAACAAAGAATCCAACCAATATACATATACATGCATACACATTAAGAGAGATAGATAGATGGATATATCTATATATGCAGAGCGGTACAGTATTGGATGAATTGCTTGATGAATTCTTTGTTGAAATCCTGACGTTGCAAACTGCTGGATTACCGACTCGTCGCCTGTTGTTCTGTCTTTTTCTTGCTGTTGGACCTGCCATTTTTTTGGACCTTTTGATATGTTTGACTTGATTTTCATGAAGACAATGATGTCTGTTTTAAAGCGAATTTCTCACTAGTCCCAGGGTCCCCTAGTCCTAGTCTTAGTATTAAGGAGAGCATGTTGAAGTTGTAAATATACACCATCAAATAATATAAAGAGGTTAGGACCAGTAGACCCTAGGAATAGTGGACCCTCCTCGTTTTAAACATGGGCTCTGCAGAGATGCTGATTTTTGGCTTACACTGTCCTGGCACTTTCCTCTTTTGGAGATTTTCACTCAAATGTAATTGTTTTTAGCCCTTGCTGCCGTGGCTTGGGTTTAGAGCATGTGTAGTTGTGTAAATGAACTGTATTTGTATAATACTTAATCCATCTGAACCAGAAGCTCAAAGCACTTTATAATGATGCCTCACATTCACACACTGATGCCAGCATGCTGCATTGCAAACAACTCGACTGCACACTAGGAATGACTTGGGAATTAAGGACCTTGCCTAAGGATCCTTAGTGATTTTCCCGTGTGATGGGGATTTGAACAGGCCATCGCCTCTCACCACCTTGTTAAAAGCAAATGTATTTGTGCCTTTAAAAGTGCTGCTATGAGTCTATATTCTGTGCTATGATATTCAAAATAAGTTCTCAAATAATTTGCTAGTTTATAACAGATTGTGTTTTGCATACAATGACATCACGTGCTCTATCCTGCTTTACATATATTTAAAGGGACCGTATATATTCGTTGTTATTGGTGTTTTTCTTATAGCTTGTTTTGTGCTTTTTATGATTCTGATTTGCATTTGTCAAGTAATAAGCTGTTTGCATTGCCTCAACTTTTAATTAAAAATTTAGGAAACAAAGTTAAAAGTTAAAACCTAACCAACAAAAAAGTGGAAAAGCAAATTTCTTATTAAATTCCTTTCCTGCCTCAATTGTATTGTTCTTGCAAATAAAACAAAAAACATTTTTGCAGTGCACATTTTCTTGTGGTGTTCACCCACATTTGGTCCCTTCATTTAAATATCCACTAATACCGTGTGACTTCTCCAGTGGCGGGATTAACCTCACATTAGTGTGTCTGAACCACCGCTCTGTGTGGCTTCCACGACGCCTCCTGAAGCCCTGCCAGCAGTGATAGAAGCTGAAATTAGGCAGCTTTCTGCCCCAAAGCTGTTGCATTAAGACAGACTTCACCTTGGCCCGTGAGCTGCGTTAGCTGTGCGGCTAATCCAAAAGCTAGCAATGAGTCAGATGTTAAGCTAACTAAAGCTACGTCTGCTCTGCCTTGTCTTCACAAGATAAGGTAATGGGGATACCGAGGCGGTAGGGTGAAGGTTGGTGGTGGTGTGATGTGGAACGTTTGACCAGTGAATATCTCTGTAAATACCAGTAGAACGGCCGGAATTAGCTCTGTATTGTCTTATGGTGATAACGCAATGAGAGGCTTATGGAGCTGTATCAGTGGATGAAGGTGTGGAGACTCCAATGCTAATATCCAGATGTGAACCCTCTGGCTGGTCCCCAGGTGGCTACGAAGTGTTCACATTCCCCTTTGTCTTGTCCTGATAAGCTAATGAGGGTTATGAAAGTGATAAGCGCTGAATTAGCAAATGGACAGGAACAAGGGACAGCGGTGCTCTTAAACCGTCTCATTAGATTCTGTAGGCCGGCTCTCAGCTCTTATAAGTCGGGAGTTGTCTTGTGCTGATAAGGTGGAGAGGCGACAGAAGAGGTCACGGATACATTTTTGGGAGCTATTAAAGATTATTCCCACGTCACATATTGTCACAGGTTTGAACTGGGGAAATTTTTTATTTTTTGATTTATTGACATTAGCATTTGTTTCTATGATGACCCATATAGGTAGCAGGTGTTTGTTCACACAATACAAAATACATAGAGAAAGTGCAAGGGCACTCAGTAGAGTGCACATCTCAACTTTTTTAAAACTGTAAGTAGCTTTTGTCACATTTTTGTAATTGCCACTTCTGGACAACATTTGAATATCCACAAAAAGCTTTTATTTTCTCCAGAACAAAATAAACCCAAGAATGCTTACCGGCGGTACCGATAGCTATGCAGAAGAACAAAGGTCCTGGTTGTCAACCTTGACGAGTGGAAGTCTTCCTCTTCAGAGAATCCTTAGGTACCACTGAAACTACTTTGAGTCAAATGAAGGACGATCAGATGTGGATTATCACTTGCGCTGTGATGCTACAATATTTTGACCATTGATTTTCTGGGAATGATCAGGCACACCGCCGTCTCAGAGTTGAGGAACCCAGCAAATGGTAAAGGCCAAGGTGATGCCTTTGTTTTTGAGACAGATAGATGACTACTTTCAAGTCGTGGAGATGGAATGGTTGTTTCCATGGGTGGTTTCCATCAAGGACCCAAGGAAATTTCATTGTTTCGTGGAAATTGTAATGCATCACACCAATGCATGGTTAGAACGCATGCAAGAATGACATTTTATGAGCCTCATAATCCCAAGAAATATGCAGCAAAGACTCAAGACAGCCTCTGGGCTAAAGTGTAGCCTTCTCGCTTCCAGATGATATCACGTTTGAAAGGATTTTAAAGTGTGAAGTCGTTCTCTATAATCTGACAGTAGACTTGGAAAGGATTTGATAAATGAGCCCGTTACCATATCAGCTTCTGAGCCAGAAGGTAAGACCCTCAATTTACCCGTTGACTTATGCTCATGTCATAACCTATGGACATAAGGTCGTGGATACAAGAAGCAGAAATTAGATTTCTCCACTGGGTATCTGGGCTGACCCTCACCTGGGAGGGACTCGGACAAGAGTCGCTGCTTGTTCGCATTGAAAGGAGCCAGCTGAGCTGGTTTGGGCATCTGGTGAGGATGCCCCCTGGTCATCTCCCTAGGGAGGTCTTCCAGGCTTGTCCAAGTGGTTGAAGATCCAGGACATGATGGAGGGATGATTTTTCCCCACTGGCTTCAGAACCCCTGGAGATCCACTGGGAATTCTTCCCAGGGGATCCCCTGGTAATTCTTCCAGTGTGAGAAGAAAATAAATTAATGAACCATTAAAACAATCTTATGTTGCAATGTTTGAAAAAACAAAACAAAAACAAACAAGAGAATCCTGCTCCCTAAAATATAACCATGGAAAGAAAAACAGGTTTGACTTTAAAACAGAAAGCACTTCAGTGTGTAACAGTAGAGGATGTTAAACTGAGGGAGGGATTGACATAAAAGAGCAGTAGAAGGGAGGAATTCACTCACCAAAGGAAAAGAGAACAAGTACTGATGATAGAAATCAAAGGGGGGAAAAGTGTGTGTGTGTGTGCGCGTGTGCGTAGCAGGACTCAGTGTGCCTCTGTGGATCTATAACTAATGGTGCAGATGATGAACCGGTGGACGGGACTTTGTGTAATCATCTGCCATCCATCAAACTCCAGCTGACAGCATCACAATACGCAGCTTGCTGAGGGGAGGAGCAAATGATTGGCATGAGCACGTGCACACATGCATGAAACAATGCAAACACGCAAACATTGTTCAATTAAAAAAATCCTTTGAACTGAATGTTGGATAATACTTTTTCTTCCCGACATCAGTGCAGCTGAATGAGAAACGTCTGTTGGTATTTGGCGAGCATACTAACATTCCAACAAGTCTCATTTTGTAGCACACAACAACAACAAGAAAAAACTAATTAATTTACAGTAAACAAGTGCAATACTGACCCCAAGATGCTCAAACTCAAATTTATGCAAGGTCTTAGCAAGGTATCTACAGTAGCAAGTTTCTGACTCTGACCCCTGGTGGCCACAATAAGAATTAAAATGCACCTAACTTTAAAGTTGTCTAGGTCTTAGTGAGGTGACTTTGTGAACCAAGTTTCACCTTAATACACAAAGTCATTGTCAAGATATCACATACATTAGTCTTCATAGACTCTGGCGCCGCCATAGGGCTGCTGCACATCACATTGTTATTAACAACTATGAAAGCGGTAATCAGTCCATATCCATGAAAATTCGGTAAGGTATGTCTTCTAGAATATATTCCATTTCTAAGGTAGAACTAGTTGTATACTAAGGTGTATCTACAAAAGGAAGAGTAGAATAGAAGTGTGTGTAATAGTAATAGTGTACAACATGTAATAGTGTACAACACCCATGTTTGCAGGTTGTTTGGGTTACTTGCGAGACACCTGGTTTATTAATATAGTATCTTATAAGTATTAACAAATTCTAATACAACTTTCTTGGGGGGGGGGGGGGGGGATGGGAGAGCTACAAAGAGGCCATTAAATTTAGTTGCAAATCCAGATGTAGGGGTGGATCTAGGATATTTTTTCACATCTTTCATCAACACTGCAAGAGAGAGTTATTTATAGAGCTGTGATTAATCAAATAATGGATTGTTAAATTAGCCACCAGTTATTTTGATAATTGTTAAATCCTTTTCAGGTTTACTTTTGTTTTTGTTGTTGTTTTTTATAAATGTTCAAATTCTCAGATTTCAGAATCTTAAATGTGAATTTTCTTTCTGGTTTGTTGGTTATTTTGGGAGTTTAGATAATCAGTCAGGGCCTCAAAATATGTAAAGCATTACTGGAAAAGTGGCAAAACTTTGGTTTGTTGGTGTAATTTTCTCAACCTTCATTTACATTATGTGTGATAACTTCTAACAGCTGATCTTCTCAGATGACCGTCACATATCATTGAAAAGCTGAGAGGCTTTCAGAAAAGGTGTAGCCTTTGCCACTTTTTTCGGCAACAACCAACCCCTCTTGCTCACTTTCTATTTGGGAAACACTGATCTCCACTTTGACATTTTATGGACCAGACAACTAATCAATTAATTGAGGAAATAATCAGCAGATTAATCATTTGTGAAAATAATTGTTAGTTGCAGCCATAGGTATTTATTTTTTTGCTTTACTGATATTTTCACAATTTTCTACAAAATTTTAAGATGGATCCGGTTTTGGAAACATCATCGATGTGCTCAGCTGGTTCCTTGGGGGCGCCCAAAATCCAACTTTCTCAGTAAACGTGGACTGGCTCAGTTTAATGGACAGACCAGTTTTTCAGTCAGAAAAAAAGATGTGCTTTTTTTTTTTTTTTTTTGAGAAAACTACCTACAATATAAATTATTTACAGAAGTTTATTTATTTATTTTTTGCATTTCTTCAAAAAGTACTGTACATGGTCTTTAGGTATCTGGGTACTTCCTACACGACTGCCTAAGAATACTTCATCCAACTTCATAATTTGAGTTTTTAAACTTTAATGTTTGTGCAATTATGGTGATTGTTTGGCAAAACATGTTGAATGTGCAATAAACATTCTTCAGCTTTTCATACAAGTGCATTTTTCACCGCCTCTGTGAAGAAAACACATACCAGCTGTGCAGCTGAATAGATCTCATATTGATCATAACGTGTGCCTACGAGTGTGTGTGTGTGTGTGTGTGTGTGTGTATGCACCGTTGGCTGTTGGTGGCGTGTGCGCTCCTCTTGAAGCCTCAAGGCCTCTCTGTGCGTGCACAGATTGGCACCCTGCTCTGCTTTTAGAGCCATTACTGTCAAACAGCTGTTAGTGTGTCAACAGAAGTGCTGCTGATGGGATCGAGTGAAGGAGGGACACGGGCTGAGGGATAAATGGTCAGGGCCAATAGATAGATAGATAGATGGGTGCATAATTGGGTGTAAAGGGAGGATGGAGGGCGTGTGAGGGATGAAGTGGTGGGTGGATGATTGGTAGGGGTGGAGGGAGGGGTCTAAGTGAGGACAGATTGATTTGGGTGTCAGCGAGGATTCCGGAGAGGAACAGCCCTTTTATTTCACAGTCAATTATCAGATAAACCCGACGGCCTCATAGTCCATGTGTCGCCGCCAAACACACACACACACACACACACACACACACACACACACACACACACACACACACACACACACACACACACACACACACACACACACACACACACACACACACACACACACAAGTGGGTTTCAAACACTGGTGTGGGACCTACCGGTGCACAACTAAACAATAAATGCTAGTTTCAACATCTGAGGGTGCGTCAGTGAAGTTCTTGTCAGTTTGTTTAATTTTTCCCATCCTGCATTTGAAGATGACACTCAGCGATTTATTAAGATCACATATAACAAGTGCTGAATTGCACGGACATTCCAAACTAATGCGCTTTGGGTTGGTGAATGTTTTGCAGGTGATTTACAAAGAATAATTGTGCGCATGACAGCTAGTGGTAACATGATGTAGACAGCAGTGTTTAAAAGATCTTCAAATGTCCATTCCCACCAGAGAATATGGGAGCTTTTTTTTTTTAAACTAGTTTGGCGCAAATTATATGAGGTCTGTCAATAAAGTAACAGTCCTTTTTATTTTTTTCAAAAACTATATGGATTTCATTCATATGTTTTTACGTCAGACATGCTTGAACCCTCGTGCGGACATGTCTATCTCGGCTTTCAATGCTTACCAGTCCAGTAAGTATCAGCGCAATTGTGGAGAGCTGGACATGTCCAAACCTGTCCTCTGACACGCAGAAATGGAGGCGTTCCTTTGTCTCGCTTCCAAAGCGAATCGGTCTTTACGCGCGAAGCCTCCGCGCGGCTTTCCATGACAAAATCTTTTGTTAAAAGTGAAATCTGCCAGAAAATGGCTGATGTCCAGCTCTTGTGATAACCAGAGAAAGAGCACACGACGGTCTCGTATCCACAGAGCCATCCGTTTAGAAATGGTCCGGTGGCTTGTGCCGCATCATCGCAGCTCGGAGCGCGGTGCGCCAAGCATCCTTAAAGGGGTCCTTAAAGCTGTAGTAACAGACCTTGTTCTCTGTGAAGCCCGTAAAATTTTCACCGAAAGTCAGATAAATTTTTCGAATGGTTTCCAGCTGCTTGTCTCTAACAGCTTCTGAAAAAATTCTGAGGGGAAAAAAGTCCTTTTCATTCCGCCATTTCCAGACAATGAAAATCCGACGAGGGGGCGGGACCACTCCTTCCCAAGGCGTGCTCACAGGCGAATGACGTCACCGACAGGCGTGGAAAAACTCACGCATGCGCACGAGGGTTCAAGCATGTCTGACGTAAAAACATGAATGAAATCCATATAGTTTTTGAAAAAAATAAAAAGGACCGTTACTTTATTGACAGACCTCGTATACCGAAAATTCACAAATATGTTTATATAGAAGTTTCCCAAGGATCAAAGCATGAAACAAAATACACTCCAATAATCAAAGAGTAAATGGCAGTCATAAAAAATACACTTCAAAAATCCCAAATGAAAGAGCTCATAACACAGAAAAAAGTGTGACTTGTATGTGGTTTTTTCCTCTTCAAGAGGCATTTTTTTTTTGGCAAGAGCGACTTATACTCCAGTGTGACTTCTGCTCCAGAAAATACAGAACATTTCATGCTGGCATTAATATTCTCTTCTTTTTCACATAATTGAAGCAAATGTGATATACACTGAGAATTTTTTGTGTATGTTTTGTATGTAGGCGGCTGTGCATGGAGCTGTCCATGGTGCTGACCATCCCCTGTGGTGCTAATTGTAGTCAGCTCCCATGCACTGTGGTGCACAGGGATTGTGCTGCTGGAGAGATACACACAGGACTTTCTACTTGTCTTTCTATGTAATAGAAATTTCTAATTTTATTCAGGCAGTGGTTGTTTTGTTTCTTCACAAATTGGGCCATGTAAATTCATGTTTAATTGTGGTGTTTTAAAGAACAGTATTGACTGAAAATAAAGAAATGCATACCCAAACAGCTCACTGGGAAGGAGTCTGAATCAGATTTCTGAGTGTCTGCATTCATCATGCAACACTGAGTAAGTTAGCACTAAGGCTTCAAACATACTAAATTTCAGAAGTAATTTCAGCAACCTGAAATAACTTTTAGCCTCGATAAATCGTGCAGACCTCACCTATGTGCATGTTCAACACCCACAATTTTGCACACTCAGGTGGACACACCACAATAGAATATTAAAGAAAGAAAATGTGTTAGACAATACAAATTATTTTGCTCATTTGAAAGGCATCCTCACTGCACATGATCATTAAATCAAGATACACATTTAATTTTTTTCTTTTCAAGAGCTATGGAGTTTGTGCACATTTTTACACACACAAACGTTTAGTAATCAGGCCCTTTATCTTCACATTGCAGTGACAGGAGTGGATAGTGAAGTGACAATGACCTTTTGCTCTGGATCATAGTCACATTTATAGTAGGGTGGCAGAGCAAAACAATTGTTCATTTTGTGACAAAAGCATGGAATTTGGCACACATATTCTAAATTAACTAATGTTTATTTTTAGATATGGAGTCATCCTGGAGTTGACCTCTAATGAGCTACAGGGGTAAAAATTTAAAAATGCTCCAGTCATGTTGAAAATACCACATTATTTGTCTGATCATAACGATTCCAAAAAGGTATAGTTTGGATTATCTATGACTGAATGTTTTGGAGTTATGGGGTAAAAACTGCAAAAATGGTGACAAAAGTTAATCTCAGTTTGTACAGGGGTCAAATGTTAAAGTTCCTCCAATTTTGGTAAAAGTGATACAAATTGGTTTGAAATAATATGATTAATAATGGAATAGTTTTGACAGTGTTGAATGCTTGGTCTCCAAAGTAAAGGTCAAACAAGGTCGACGTCCATTGGATTCTATGACGTATGACATAACATAACATGATAACATGATAACTAAGCATGACAGATGGTGCAAACTATTCCTTTTAAAAATGGTATTAACTCAACCAATAATTTGCATCGTTTTACCAAAATTGGAGGAACTTTAACTTTTGACCCCCAGTGATGCCGGTTACTCTAATCTAACCACTTCTTTTAGTAACAAGTAATCTAACGCATTAATCTTTCCAAATGAGTAATAAGATTAAAGTTACTTGTCCAAGTCACTGTGCGTTACTATTATTTTTGCATTGTGGGTCAATAGCAGCATTAAACTTGGTCCGTGGGCAGGAGGTCGGGATTCGACTGAACTGCCCTCTTTAAGCGAGCTGTGAGCTTTTCATCTGCGGTTTCTGCAGCAGCTACGACTCGTCCTCACCTCTTAAAGCGCGGTGACAACAGCACACCTGCACTGAGCTTTACAAAGACATTTTAATGCTTTTTTCTCTTTTATTTAGAATTCTGAGCCGAGCTGCTCCATATCTGCTGCTAAAAACAGCTGATCCTCTGCGATGCACCAACAACACTATTTTCCACTCAAATGCACCTAAACTCTCTTTCTGAGGACCACATGATGTGAAAACGCAATAAACTTTCTTACCTGTAAATCTGGTCATGTTTTCTGCATAAATAAATGTTATCCATTCTTTGTGCTCAAACTCCAAAGCAGGGGCGAATCCAGATGGAATGGGGGTGTGGGGCAGGGATGTGCCCTCCACAACACCCCTAGTGTTGTGAAAGTGTAGTGACACGGACCCACAACAGAGGGCGCAAATGAACGGTCAATAGATGAGCCAAAAGGTAACAATTTAATGTTGTGAAACGTGCACAACGAACATACAGACAATCTCAGAATATAATTACAGTCAATTACAAAGGTGACGTGTGGGCAGGCTCGAGGATAGAAGACGTCTGTCCTGAGAAGAGCCGGAACCACACGATTTCCGCCCCCACAGAACCTGGTGAATACTGGAGCCGCAAAGTCCCGTATTCCCAGGTGATCACCGTCCCCGACTGTCGGATCTGGTACTGCTGGCGAAGAACAAAGACAGTCAAGTGTGGGGTGTGTACACCCAGTAACAACAGCGGTGGGAATGCCACCTCCACCTCTCACTCAATATGTTGCAGAGTACCGCAGTGATTCCTCAGGGGAAAAGAGTGCCGTCCTGCACTCACTCAGCCTCCACAGAAAAAGGAACCGGTACTCCTGCAAACACTCACAATATACAGATATATTGCAAAGACACAAACGGCTGAGGATATTACCTCCAATGAAGTATGATATCTCGGCGATGAGGTGGAGATGACGTCTGGTCTTTATGGAGTGCGATGATGAAGAATGTGTGACAGCTGTCAGGAATTAATGAGTGACAGCTGTCACTCCCGGCTGTGTCCGTGGCGGCAGCGCCCTCTCGTGCCTGAAGCCCGCACTTCAGGCAGGGCGCCCTTTGGTGGTAGGCCAGCAGTACATCCTCTTCTGGCGGCCCACACAACACCTAGATTAAAGGTCCAGTTTTGAAGCCATTTTTTACTACAACTACTAATACTACTTATAATAATAATAATTTTGACAAGCACAATGTTTAGAGAGAATTTAAATGTTAGAAAAATGTTAGAAAGAATTTAATAGTTACATTTATAAACAATGTAGGTTAGAAATTGCAAGTTTTACTGTTACAGTGCTGTCAACAGTTAAATATGAGGTCAAGAAAGAGGTCTTTATTTTACTTTTTATAAAACAAGTATATATTTCATTGAAGTCAAGAAAGGGTGACTATAAGTGAGTTTTGGCCAAACAAGTATTATTGTCATGTTGAGGTGGCAGTGGGTTGTTGTCGGCAGCTGGGGAAAGTAACTAAAAAAGTAATAGTAATCTAACTTAGTTACTTTTACAAGTGAGTAATCAGTAAAGTAACTAAGTTACTTTTTCAAGGTGTAATCAGTAATCAGTAATTGGATTACTTTTTCAAAGTAATGTGGCAACACTGTTGACCCCTGTACGAACTGAAACTGACCTTTGTCACCATTTTTTGACATTTTTACTCCATACCTCCATGGAGTGGATGTAGGAACTCCTGCAGGGCATGTTTTCAACTCTTGTGGCAATCACCAGACTCTAAAGAACCCTCACTAATACTAAAGGAACCATATTGTTGAGCTATATGTGTTTGTATCACATTGTTAGCGATCTGTACAAAGCAAAACACCCTCCAAATGTGGTGTGTTGAATGGTCAAAGGTCAGGTGTGAAAACCATGCACCAGCACCATGCATTGCCACATCGACCACACCATGAAACCGCCTTGGGTCCTGGACGGAAACCACCCAGGCAGACAAACTGTTCCATCCCCACCTCTTGAATGTAATGTTTGTCTGCTGCAACCAGGTGAACTGTGGGCATCAATGTGGCATTTTCCCATTGTTGGGTGTATCTACCCCCTGGATTATGCCCAGAGAGACACACCACATGGCCAAATAGCTGACATTGCCTCACAATGCAAGTGATACTCCTCATCTGAGTCTCCCTATGTAACTCCTCGTTTGACGCAGTCATTCCAGTCATACCCAAAGAGGACAAAAGACATCTAGTCATTGCCTTAGGCCACTGGTTAGCATTCAAGTCTCACAACTCTCCAGTAAGACAGGAAGCACCAAGAATCTTAAAGACTTTGACCTTTGTTCTCCTGCAAAGTTGTCAGCATTGCAAAAAGCCCGTGTTCAGCAACCTCATGACTCCGTCAAATCATCCCAGGTGCATACTGAACTCAGATACTGAACACTCAAAGACATGAATGTATTAATAAAATATAAATAACAAGGATCTATTTTAGGCATTATATAAAGCAAATAATGTTTATGAGAACTCAGCTGTCCCTCTTTGAATGGAACATTTCAATCGTTACCAATTAAATATTCTTACCATTGCACTCATAATATTGTTTTATATAATGCCTAAAATAGATCCATGTCACTTAATATTTTAAGAATTTACAAACAATAGAAAATGCACTTACGTTTTGGTGTGTGTCACTGGTCCTTTGAGGTCAAGAGGTTCCAAACAGTCCAACACAAACTTTAAATAGCCATCCAATCCAAAATTATCTCAATCAGCTTGCACAGTCAGATTATCCGATCCAAAATTGTTCATGTACAGACTACCGTCTGCTTTCCTTTTTGCTAAAGCTTATAGTTAGGGCTGGATCAGGTGGACCCTGAACACATCCCTTAGTATGCTGCTATAGACTAGACTGCTGGGGGGTTCCCATGATGCACTGAGTGTTTCTTTCTCTTTTTGCTCTGTATGCACCACTCTGCATTTATCATTAGTGATTGATCTCTGCTCTCTTCCACAGCATGTCTTTTCCTGGTTCTCTCCCTCAGCCCCAACCAGTCCCAGCAGAAAACTGCCCCTCCCTGAGCCTGGTTCTGCTGGAGGGTTCTTCCTGTTAAAAGGGAGTTTTCCATCCCACTGTCGCCAAGTGCTTGCTCACAGGGGGGTCGTTTTGACCGTTGGGGTTTTTCTGTAATTATTGTATGGCCTTGCCTTACATATAAAGCGCCTTGGGGCAACTGTTTGTGTGATTTGGCGCTATATAAATAAAATTGATTGATTTGATTTGATTTCCTCACTCAGCGACAAATTGTGACATAAATTTTTTGAGCTCTTCATCTGACTGCGCTTCTATTTCAGCTATAGATGTGCCAGGAAATACTGC
This sequence comes from Thalassophryne amazonica, assembly GCF_902500255.1. Classification (NCBI taxonomy): domain Eukaryota; kingdom Metazoa; phylum Chordata; class Actinopteri; order Batrachoidiformes; family Batrachoididae; genus Thalassophryne; species Thalassophryne amazonica. The sequence continues at coordinate 15,258,036 of NC_047112.1, forward strand.
AAATGCTTCGAGACGGCTTACGGCGTCCTGGGTCTGGTTTTTGTGTTAGAGAATGAGCAGCGTCAATAAGCTTGCTCAAATTGTCTGTTACCAAAACAAACCCCGCCATGTTTTTTTTAAAGTGCCATCGCTGTGTCAAGGTGTTTGTGGCGTGCAATGGTGCAAAACACATGGAACAAATGGCAAATGGGATGAATAATCCATATTACGTACCACCAATCAAATGACAAAGCTCTATTTAGGCGTTATATCATGTCTACTAGTGGTATGAAAGCTTTTTCAGTGGGAAAGAATGATACCGTTGCAGACTCTGCATCAAGATCTGGATTATTTCCAAAATAATGTAACACAGAATACATGGCATCTCATTCTTGAGTGATTTATTCTCACGCACAGAAAAGATGAGGTGCTGCTGTTTGCCACCTTTCAATTTGAAATGCTGGGTTGTGGTTACAGTTAACATTTTTCTGTACATTTTCTTCTATGTGTAATTTTCCTCATCTTCATATCACTTGTAGCTACAATCAGTGCATGTTGCCACAGTACCGGAATGAAATACGCAATCAGTCTGAAAAGCAAGATTGTGTTCCATGAAATGTGGCTGCTTTACAGATTAGTTATATGTAAGAGCATATTGTGTAAAATATGTGGCTGACCCCAAAAAACACCCTCAGGTTAGGACCATAAAGTACTTTCCATCAAATATGCTATCTATATTTAATACACTTCAGTTATGCTTTACCTCAAGCCTCATTTGATAAATCTCACAGGAAGAACATTTCTATTCTTCTCATCTGCAGAACTGAAGCTGCGCATGTTGTTTTGGTGCAGCAAAATAGAAAGTACACTTGATGAGAATGGGACGCTTTTGAAGTGGCTGCACCGTGTGTAGCAGCCTTGCAGGCGAAGTCATTAAAGTGTTCTGTTATTGGCCACAGAAGCCTTGTGTGTGCTACTCAGTATGAAGCCTTGAGTTAAAAGGTCACAGAAATTAAAAAAACACACATTAAACACACACTGGCAGATACCTGAATTGATGCAGTACCCTGTAGTTCTGAATACATCATTCAGAACAGGTCCTAAAAACTGGCAACAGATCCCCAATTTAGACCAACAGTTTGCCGATTAGTCATCAGCCTTAACAAGTAATTCCGTCAATTTGTACAATTTTCTAAAATCTGCCATGGTGCAGGGTCAGGGTCATCTTGGTGTATGTAAAACTTATGAACGACCAAAGGTCTAACATACTAAACAAAAAAATGAAATTACTCTGTCTTGTAGCTATAATTTTTCAATAAATTTCTATATAAATAAAGGGTTTGCCCACCTTTCATCATACTGCAGCAGACTGATGATTGCTGTATTTTCTAGAGTATGTCACAAATTTTTTATTTATTTATTTATTTTTTTGTGGTGGTTTGGGAGGCCCTGTGACTTATATACTGAAAAATCATAAGTTTGTTACTTATGATGATAATAATAATAATAATAATAACTATTTACAATGACTTTTCAGGACTCCAAAGCACTAAAAACAACGCAGATGAAAAAAGAATAAATGACAATGATAAAGTACTACAAAAAAAAAAAAAATCCAACTTAAAGAACTCACAATAGAGAGAAAAAAAAAACCTCATAGTCTTTATAGCAACTTATAGTCCGGTGAGACATACAGGGTTGGCCAAAAAGATGTTACCATTCTGATTGTACGCTACTTTTTAAGTGTGAATACTTAAGTTTTTTTTTCTTCAGAAATATGTCCCAGAAGGTCATTTATTACAACTGCAGTCAGACTGTATAGCTAAAGACACACCCCCCAAAATGTTTCTAGCACCATAATCACCTGCTGATTTCAACTACGTCTACTGTCACCTTTTGTGCTTTATTACATGCACAACTATGCAAGTTATCCTGTGCAATGATTTACCATATCTATACATACTACACACACTATATTCTATTTTTCACAGTTGTATCTTATCTTTTGTTTGATACTAATAGTCTCTTATTTTTCACTGTGTTTCTGAACACACTGAGTGTGATTCCTCCAACTCAGGACTCTCAATATTGTTGGCTGTCCTTGCAGAAAATGGCCAGCCACTGTGTCCTTTATTTTTTATCACCAGCACTTCCTGTTTCCTGAACGTTTGCAGGACGATGCCTAATTGTGAGTTCGCTGGGAGGATGATTTTCCCGGGAAAGTCCCTCCTGAATTTCACTGAGTGAGGATGACCGATTTTGTTGCAAAATAGGCCTCCACAGTCTTTACCCTATCTTCCACAGTGTATCGAGTTATTTGATCCATTGATGCTTTGGCATGAAAGTCTAAGGCTTTATCTTTGATTTACCTGAAAATGATAGATATGTTAGTTATTGTGGAACTGACAAGAATTTAATAAGGGTTTTTTTTTTTTTTTGGCCCACTCTGTATTTTTTTCCCCTCTTCAAGGGGCTTTTTTTTTAACAGGTGGGGTATACTCCATTGACCTCAAAATATGGTCATTTCTAGAAGTAGGGATGGAGCGGTTATTTATGTGGGTGGTTGCCATCCAGCACCCAAAGTGGTCTGTAATGGTGTGGATGCAGCAATGTGTGGCACCAGCAAATGCTCCCAGACTTGACCTGACCTAGATGTTTAATTCTGACAGCACACATATTGTTTGATTAAAATGTTTAGCAGTGGACAATTTAATTTGAATATGTTGAGCCACGGTGTACAGTAGTGTTCAGAATAATAGTAGTGCTATGTGACTAAAAAGATTAATCCAGGTTTTGAGTATATTTCTTATTGTTACATGGGATTTCTTATTGTTACTTTTTTTTTTTTACTAATAGCCCAATTTCATAGCCTTAAGAGTGTGCATATCATGAATGCTTGGTCTTGTTGGATTTGTGAGAATCTACTGAATCTACTGGTACCTTGTTTCCCATGTAACAATAAGAAATATACTCAAAACCTGGATTAATCTTTTAGTCACATAGCACTACTATTATTCTGAACACTACTGTATGTAAACGCATGCCTGCAACGCAGGTCGCTCTTGCATCATTGCTAATTGCTGATAAAAAGAGCCTCTTCATCTGCAATCACCCCCAGTCCAACCAGCAGTAAATGGGTCTTGGCTAGGGAAGTACCTGTGATGGACTGGGGCGTCATCCAGTGGGAGTCATTGTACTCTCATCCTTTTCATACTATGGCTTCCAGGGATAAACGATGACCTTCTGGGCCTCAGGATCAGGGGCCTCAGTTTATTCATTTTCTTTCAGGCATTTGCATAGTTTACTAAATACCACCTAGTCTGTCTTTTTCGTACTTATTGTGGTGAGTCTGGGCTGTGTGTTTTCTGTCCGTGAGAACAAGAGCTGGAATGCTCACAGGTTTAGAAAATCCTCATCGTCTCAGAGACAGGTTGCAGTCATACTTCCTGCCATTCGTTCCATTTTAGGGTCATGGGGGGCTGGGCCTATCACAGGCCGTCATTTGGCGAGATGTGGTGTACACCTGGACAGGCCACCAGTCTACACAGGGCTGACACACACATAGACAGACAAACACATTCACACTCTCACTCACACATATGGTCAGTTTTTCCAGTTTGCTTCACCTGCATGTCTTTGAGGGTGGGAGGAACTGGCAGGGAACTCTCAGAAAGACAGGAGAACATGCAAACTCAAAGACTATGTTAGGTGACTCTCAGATTAGGATGAAAGAGTGCAAAAATTATTATTTGATGGCATTTTAGTATTTTCACATCACAGCCACATCCAGATTAATAAATGCATGTTACAATAGTGAATAAAAAGTACAAAATAAGAAACTGGAGTAAAGCCATTGTGGAGGATCTGTCCATGGTGCTGAACACACAAACACACCTCCAGGACAACACAGACTGAGTTCTTACCTTCAACATTGCAGTAGTTTTATTACAGTAATATGACAAATGTGCTGATGAGATACAGATACATAATTTGATTTGGATCTTTTATTGTGAATATGGATGGTGTTTTAATGTCCAAACCATTATTTGGGAAAACTTTATAACAAGGCTACATTAATTGCCATTAGTTAATACAGTAATAAGTGTGGTGTCATGGATATAAGTTCAAACAATATTTAATTAAATCCAAAATTTAATTAAATACCTCAAAAGGGATACCATCTGCATACTGCAGGAATTTGCTCATATTATGATTGATATTAATCAGTCTTTGTTCTGAAAGTCATAAGTTCTGGATATGATTGATTATACATCTGTCTTCAACTGGACATAAGACAAACAACTGGTATAATATTTACAGATTTTGAACACCCTGCGATTTTGCAAGTTCTTCCACTTAGAAATCATGGAGGGGTCTGAAATTTTCATCTTAGGTGCATGTCCACTGTGAGAGACATAATCTAAAAAATAAAATAAAATAAAATAATCTGGAAATTACAATGTATGATTTTTTATAATTTATTTGTATGTTACTGCTGCAAATAAGTATTTCAACACCTGTGAAAATCAATGTTAATATTTGGTACAGTAGCCTTTGTTTGCAATTACAGAGGGTCAGACGCTTCCTGTAGTTCTTGACCAAGTTTTCACACACTGCAGCAGGGATTTTGGTCCACTCCTCCATACAGACCTTCTCCAAATCGTTCAGGTTGGAGTTTCAGATCCCTCCAAAGATTTTCTATTGAGTTCAGGTCTGGAGACTGGCCAGGCCACTCCAGGACCTTGAAATCCTTTTTACGGAGCCCCTCCTTAGTTGCCCTGGCTGTATGTTTGGGGTCATTGTCATGCTGGAAGACCCAGCCATGACCATGAACATTCAGGTGAGAAAATACCCTGAAGATGCTGCTGCTTCGGCATGCACCTCACGTCTGCAGAGAGGATGTGGCTTCACCTGTTTACAGCACTGTTGGATTATCAGCATTACTGGGAAACTACTGGAAGGGTTTCAGGCAGACTTGGGGTGCAGGATGGTTCTGAGCTGGAATACAGTTAAATGTTTATGTGAAACTTCAGACAAGGTCATAGCCAGGAACTCTAAAAGTTTTCTTTAAATGTCAAGATAGCACATGTGGAATAAAACCTTCAAGTAGCGCAATAAAAAGGTCGGGTCTATGCATTATTACAGAGATACACAGCCACGACATTGATGATTGATTTCATTTTTTCCGTGGCCAAAATATGGCCATCGGGTATTGCGAAGGCTTTGCTGTCCATCCATCTGTCTGTGCTCAGCATAACTCCAGTCCTATTACTGCCAGGGTCTTCAAATTCACAGGGAACATTTTTGGGACGCAGACCTTGGACAAGTTCATAGCTGGCTAACCTTGACCTATTTGAAGAGGTCAAAAGGTCACATTCTGTTTCCTGTTTTTATGCTCATACTGCTGAGGGTATTTTAGCATTGTTTATTTAAGATTGCATAACGTGTTGTTTAGGCCGTCTGGGGAATTACGCCACTGTGACACATGCAGCTGTAATTTTGTCAGATTTTCTCTTTACACTGCAGCTTGTGTTTCTTCCTAGCTTTTGCAAGAATTGTACTGAAATTCTGGATATACTCGGATCTGGACAAAGGAGCAAAATAAAGGAACTTTGGCAGGGCTGCACTCCAAACACAGCTTTTCTACTTTGCATATTATTTACAGTTTGGAGTGATTTTGTTTTCAGTTTCAATACCCACATCACAGCGACGTCTCATGATGAGTTTACAAGCAGCTCATTTGTGAAGATCAAATCATTGAGAAGCAGACATACGGCGCCTGTCGTCGTGTCCTCCAGGTTTACGCAGTTTAACATCTGTTTAGAGAAAATCAAATCAGCTGCTTCTTTACGTCAAACCTTCCAGCACGTCTTAATTCACTCATTTTCCTTCTCCTTTCGCTGCATTGCATCCTTGACAGACACGTGTCGGCCTTTTCATCATAAGTATTTCATCTTAAATCCAACATTCCTGAATGAATTTTTCGTATCAGGCAACTTCCTCTTAGTGTTTATTGAAATTTAGCCAATGTAGATATTTTCTGTAATTTAATTTTGTGGTGTTTTCCTTATAAAATGTGCTCACATCCTTTGGTTTTTACACATTTTTATTATTTCAAACATTAAAAAATTCTTCAGATTAGAAGATTAAAATTCTATCTATCTATCTATCTATCTATCTATCTATCTATCTATCTATCTATCTATCTATCTATCTATCTATCTATCTATCTATCTATCTATCTATCTATCATCTATCTATCTATCTATCTATCTATCTATCTATCTATCTATCTATCTATCTACTTCTATCTATCTATCTATCTATCTAATCTATCTATCTATCTATCTATCTATCTATCTAATTTTTTATCTTGAACTTATTGAGCTGTTATGTGCATTAGGAGGCATTTCTATTTTTTTCCAAATCTTTTAATGTGTTGTGTTATGCAGATGACATATTAGTGTTAGTGTAACGGAGGCCAACAGGTGTCGCTGTGCAGATGTAGTTGGTAAACCTCACTCTCAACAGCACAAAAGCCCTGAGTTTTAACCTTCTGGTTAGAGAGTCCGACTTCCATGCAGAGGATCGTGAGTCCCCCCCCCCAGCCAGAGCTGTCAAAACAGGCAGACGGTCATGTGCGTGTCGAAAGCAGCGCTTCTACAACCAAATACGTGGGTCTGTGAACATTTTCTTTGGCTTTAGCTGTGCATTTTCCACCAAATGATAAAGAGAAAGTCATGGTTTTGTTTACCCTTGTAATTGCTTCTGTTGTGTAACAGTCCTACGACGGACAGCGCTGAATATCATGTAATGCCTTTTTGATCTTTGAGAATTATTTTATTGTTGCATGTTGCTGAAAATGAGCATGTCAGTTTCTTAAATGTCCACAGCTGAAATCTGCAGGACACTGCTGCTTTTTTATTTAAATACAGGAGGACTGACAAACTGATTCAAATTTGATGTCTGTGAATATAGGTGCTGTCTGGCATTAAACTCATACAATTGCACTTCTACACAATAGTCCTTTTCACTATAGACATTTATACATCAAACAGCTCTGCTTCTAAAGATTTAGTAGACCAGCCAAACATGGGGCAACTAGTCTAGAATTGTTTTGGTGGAATTTTCTTGTTAATGCTCAGCATCTGTGCTGGATTGTTCAATCATCCTATAATACAAAGAAGATGTGGGTGGATATTAATGTCAATTTTTACTATTAATGTCATTTTCAATGGCATAAAGGCGAAAGGACAAAATTGATACTTACGTTAACAAAAAAAGCACTTTTTAACAAACAAACAAAAACAGAATTATGAATGTTTTTAATCAAACTGTGTTTTGGACCCTTAGACTCTGTAGGAAGCCTGTTTATGCTGCCACTTAGTCTGATCTTGTCATGGTGATGGACATGTATGTTCTTGGTATTCCAAGTTATTTGCAGCTGCTTTCCAAAACCCCAAAATGCAATTAATATTTTGCAATTATTATTTGTTCCAGTTAAAAGTTATGTAGTTTGGGAACTGAGGACACTAATTGTGAGTGTCGTGACTGGGTATAAAAGGAGCATCCCCAAAGGCTCAGTTGTTCACAAGCAAAAATGAGGCGAGGATCACCAACTTTCAATCAATCAATTTTATTTATATAGCGCCAAATCACAACAAACAGTTGCCCCAAGGCGCTTTATATTGTAAGGCAAGGCCATACAATAATTACGTAAAAAACCCCAATGGTCAAAACGACCCCCTGTAAGCAAGCACTTGGCGACAGTGGGAAGGAAAAACTCCCTTTAACGGAAAGAAACCTCCAGCAGAACCAGGCTCAGGGAGGGGCAGTCTTCTGCTGGACTGGTTGGGGGCTGAGGGAGAGAACCAGGAAAAAGACATGCTGTGGAGGGGAGCAGAGATCAATCACTAATGATTAAATGCAGAGTGGTGCATACACAGCAAAAAGAGAACAACAACAGTTGTGAACAACTGCGTGAAAAAAATAGTCCAACAGTTTAAGAACAATGTTTCTTAATGTTCAATTGCAAGGAATTTAGGGATTTCATCATCTACTGTCCATAATATAATCAGAAGATTTAGAGAATCTGGAGATCTTCGGCAAGGCCGAAAACCAACATGGAATGCCCATGACATTCGATCCCTCAGGCGGCACTGCAGTAAAAACCGACATCATTGTGTAAAGGATCTTATCGCGTGGACTCAGGAACACTTCAGAAAACCATTGTCAGTTAACACAGTTCGTCGCTACATCTACAAGTGCAAGTTAAAACTCTACCATGCAAAGTGAAAGCCACACATCAACATCCAGAAACACCGCCGCCTTCTCTGGGCCCGAGTTCATTTGAAATGGACAGACGCAAAGTGGAAAAGTGTGCTGTGGTCTGATGAGTCCACATTTCAAATTGTTTTTTGGAAATCATGGACGTCATATCCTCTGGACAAAAGAGGAAAAAGACCATCCAGATTATTACCAGAGCAAAGTTCAAAAGCCAGCATCTGTGATGGTATGGGGGTGTGTTAGTGTCCATGGCATGGGCAACTTACACATCTGTGATGGCACCATCAATGCTGAAAGGTACATCCAGGTTTTGGAGCAACACATGCTGCCATCCAAGCAACATCTTTTCAGGGACGTCCCTGGTTATTTTAGCAAGACAATGACAAGCCACATTCTGCACATGTTACAACAGCGTGGCTTCGTAGTAAAAGAGTGCGGGTACTAGATTGGCCTACCTGCAGTCCAGACCTATCGCCCATTAAAAATCTGTGGCACATTATGAAGCGCAAAATACAACAACGGAGACCTCAGACTGTTGAACAACTGAAGTCATACATCAAGCAAGAATGGGAAAGAATTCCATCTGCAAAGCTTCAACAATTAGTGTTCCCAAACGCTTATTGAGTGTTGTTAGAAGGAAAGGTGATGTAACACAGTGGTAAACATACCACTGTCCCAGCTTTTTTGAAACGTGTTGCAGGCATCCATTTCAAAATGAACAAATATTTGCAGAAAAACAATAAAGTTTATCAGTTTGAACATTAAATATCTTGTCTTTGTGGTGCATTCAATTGAATATAGGTTGAAGAGGATTTGCAAATCATTGTATTCTGTTTTTATTTACATTTTACACAATGTCCCAACTTCATTGGAATTGGGGTTGTATATTATTTCTTTGCAGACATGTAGAATTCTCGAGAGTAGGTAATTATAGTCATAACAATGGATCCTGGAATAATTGTAAAGTGCCAAGAGAGACATTTAAAATTAGATTAATTCATGTAGAAGGATTTAAGGTACATGTGATTCCTTGTAATGTACAAATAACTAACAACAGAAAATCTGCCAAAAAATTATTTCTGTGACATACGCACATTTTAGAGTTTACATTTATTTAATTTAATTTATTTTCATTTATATAGTGCCAAATTCCAACAGAGTTGCCTCAAGGCGCTTCACACAAGTAAGGTCTAACCTTACTAACCCCCAGAGCAAACAGTGGTAAGGAAAACCTCCCTCTGAGGAAGAAACCTCAAGCAGACCAGGCTCAAAGGGGTGACCGCCTGCTTGGGCCATGCTACAGACATAAATTACAGAACAATTCACAAAACGAACATACAGGAAATGTGTTGGTGCACAGGACAGGAGGGTCTCCAGCACAAATACAACTTCCATCTCTGGATGGAGCTGCACCTTAAACAGAGAGAAAAAAACAGAATCAGACATCAGAAAGACAAAAAATACTGTATAATTTGCCAGCATTAATCAACAAGAAAAACAGAAGAAATACTAAGGTGATCACTGGCCACTAGCCCTAAGCTTCACTAAAGGACCCAGAATTTAGGTAAAGTTGAGGCCACAGCACGCTCTGTTTCCTAATAAAATGAATTAAAAGAGTAAAAAGCGTAAAACAAAACGTACCAGTATGATAGCCATACGAAAAGGAAAAAAAAATTGTGTCTTAAGTCTGGACTTGAAAGTCAATAAGAGAAAGCTCTATGACCTGAGACTTCTTATTCACCCTAGAGACACAAAGTAGTCCTGCACCCTGAGAACGCAAAGCCTGGGCCAGTATGTAAGGTTTAATTACGTCAGCTAAGTAGGGAGGTGCCAGTCCCCTGAACAATTTTATAGACTGGTAGCAGAACCTTAAAATCTGATCTCACTGGGACAGGAAGCCAGTGAAGGGATGCCAAAATGTGTGTAATGTGGTCGAACTTTCTGCTTCATGTCAAAAGTCTGGCTGCAGCATTTTGAACCAATTGGAGAGCCCTAATGCTGGACTGCGGTAAACCAGAAAATAGAACATTGTAGTATTCCAATCTAGAAGAGATAAATGCATGGATCAGGGTCTCAGCATCAGCCATAGCCAGGATGGGGCGAATTTTCGCTATATTTCGCAGGTGGAAGAAAGCAGTCCTCGTAATATTTCAAATCTGGAGGTCAAAGGACAACGTATGATCAAAAATTACCCCAAGGTTCCTCACTTTGTCTGGGTGATGTATGACACACAAGCCTAAACTAAGCATTAAGTGGTCAAATTGATGCCGATGTCTCACTGGACCAAGAACCATCATTTCTGTCTTATCAGAGTTTAAAAGTAGGAAGTTTCTAGACTCCAGCTTTTCATTGATGCAAGGCAATCTTCTAAGGATTTTATGTGAATGAGATTACCAGCAGTTATCGACATGTATAACTGAGTATCATCAGCATAGCAGTGAAAAGTAATCCCAAAATGCCACAATATGTGCCCAAGGGGTGCTATATAAAGGGAGAAAAGCAGGGGGTCTAAGACGGACCACTGTGGAACCCCAAATTTCATGTCACTAAGGTTAGAGGTAGTGTTACTGTACAAAACACAGTGAGAACGACTGGTCAGGTATGACGTCAGCCATACAAGGGCACTCCCAGTAATCCCAAAATGATTTTCCAGCCTATCAAGTAGAATATGATGATCCACGGTATCAAATGCAGCACTGAGATCTAACTGCAACAGAACTGTAGTGGTGTCTGAATCCATTGTAAGCAGACGCTCATTCACCACTTTAGCAAGAGCTGTCTCTGTGGAATGATATTTTCTAAAAGTGGACTGCAGTGGCTTAAACAGATTATTCTCAGTAAGACAGTCTACGAGCTGCCGTGACACCACTTTTTTCAGAATTTTAGAGCAAAATGATAGATTTCATATTGGCCGAGAGTTTGTCAATAAACTAGGGTCAAGAAAGATTAATAATTTCCAACACAGTCCGCCCAAGAGTGGGCCACAGGTCCTTAAACAGTTTTGTTGTTATAGGATCATATAAACAGGTTGTGCTTTTGGTTGACATTACGAGTTTCGTCAGCATGTCTAGTGAAATGCTATCAAATTCTGTAAATCTAGGTAATACCTCAGTAGTGGCGCCCACCTCAATAGTAGGGTGTAGTGGCTGGGTTAAGGCATGCTGGGATATGTTTCACCTAATGTCTTCAATTTTCTTCTCAAAGTAATCCAGGAAATCTTGTGCTGTAAAAGGAGAGTGAACTACAGGTGGTTGTCCATGAATAAGTGTTGCCACCTTGTTGAACAAGAAGGTGGCAACACTTGTTTTTGTTGATCAAATCAGAATAATAGGTCTGCTTTGTAGCCAGTAATGCATGCTTATAGTCTAAGATAGCATCTTGCCACGCAACAGGGAATACTTCTAATGTTGAACAACACCATTTCCATTCTAGACCTCTGGCCTTATGCTTGAGGTCAAGCAGGTAGCCATTGAACCAAGGTGACTGTGTTTTGGGGGAGCGCGGTTTTAACACAGGTGGAACAATCATGTCGAGTATAGTTTTGAGCACTAAGTTTAAACTATACACATGTCTGTCTACTGATTGGGTATTTGCCAAATGTGAAGCTAAGACATCAGACAGTCTAGCTTCAAATTCAGTCTTAGTTGAGGAGTTGATGCATCACCGTAATGATATATAAGGTTGTTGTTCTACTAAACACTGCAGCGAAACTATAAACTTAATAAGTGAGTAATCAGAGACCACTGATGTAAGAGGCATGATGTCAATATTCGTGACAGCAATACCACGTGGAAGAACCAAATCCAAGGTATTTCCACTAATGTGCGTCGAGTCCTGAATGCACTGCTGAAATCCTAATGCATCCACAGTTTCCATAAATGATTTGCAGAGGGAATCAGAAGGCTTATTTATATGAATGTTAAAGTCACTAATGATCAGAATGTTATCCGCACTAGTTGACAAGTTAGAGATGAACGCACCATATTCATCTAAGAATTCAGAATATGGGCCAGGAGGCCTATACACAGCAACAAAGTAATACGGCTGATTTTTATTCTTCTGACCTTGGCAATACATAATATCCTGAGCAAAGTGGAGAATCAGATGCTCAAATGAGTTATATTTGTGACCCCCAACAGCTATTTATATGTACAGTTAGCAGTTTATGTAACATTATTAAAGGTTATGTTAATCTTAGGTTGTGTTTTGGTTTTTGTGTAAAAATTATTTTATGTATTTTTAATGACAAACAAATGTGAATTTTTAACTATTTTGACTAATTTTGACCTATTTTGACCTTGAACTTCAAAACACAGTAGCATCCACCCACATTATTTTCTTCACTGTGTTCCTAATTGATCTGGCATGGGTGCCTAGCATCAACATTCAAACGACGTCCAAATGCTTTTAGCACATGTTGGTTGGTGCACTAATTTTGTGATTTTCATCTCTGCACATGTATGTGTGTGTGTGTGTGTGTGTGTAAGTGGAATGTGCTGTCAGTGCCCCCTGCAGTAAAACCAAAGTGAATAAAGAGATGAGAGTGTGAGGGAGACTCAGCCGATGCAGGAATTTAATCACACTTCGTACAACGGAGGGTCTCGAACCCAACATCGTGCATGCACATGGATCTGGTGCTATATATATATATATATATACACACACACACACACACACACACACACACACACCACACACACACACACACACACACACACACACACACACACACACACACACACAACACCACACACACACACACACACACAGAGAGAGAGAGAGAGAGAGAGAGCTGCTCACAGCAGGGTTTGAATGTGCATTTTTTAAATTGTTATGCTTTATAAGAATTTTGATGCACAACAACTGTGGAAAAAAAATCTAATAAGAATAAAAAATCCTCATCACAGTTTTATTTATTTATTTATTTATTTTGGTATTCATGTAAGGGATGGGTGATTTTGTTGATGTCAGGAAGGAGTAACATTTGACTCCCACTTTCAAAGCGCCTGTCTGTGAATCAAATGACTCTAAAGTCATGTTAATCACAATCATTTATGAGCTAAAAATGTGATATAATACAGAATTCAGATTGTACTATTTCATAGAATGAATACTTCACACTCAAGAATGGGCCCATAAAAACAATCAAATGAAAAATTAACACATACTCAACAAAAATATAAACGCAACACTTTTGGTTTTGCTTCCATTTTGTATGAGATGAACTCAAAGATCTAAAACTTTTTCCACATACACAATATCACCATTTCCCTCAAATATTGTTCACAAACCAGTCGAAATCTGTGATAGTGAGCACTTCTCCTTTGCTGAGATAATCCATCCCACCTCACAGGTGTGCCATATCAAGATGCTGATTAGACACCATGATTAGTGCACAGGTGTGCCTTAGACTGCCCACAATAAAAGGCCACTCTGAAAGGTGCAGTTTTGTTTTATTGGGGAGGGATACCAGTCAGTATCTGGTGTGACCACCATTTGCCTCATGCAGTGCAACACATCTCCTTCGCATCATCCGTGAAAAGAACACCTCTCCAACGTGCCAAACGCCAGCGAATGTGAGCATTTGCCCACTCAGGTCGGTTACGACGACGAACTGGAGTCAGGTCGAGACCCCGATGAGGACGACGAGCATGCAGATGAGCTTCCCTGAGACGGTTTCTGACAGTTTGTGCAGAAATTCTTTGGTTATGCAAACCGATTGTTTCAGCAGCTGTCCGAGTGGCTGGTCTCAGACGATCTTGGAGGTGAACATGCTGGATGTGGAGGTCCTGGGCTGGTGTGGTTACACGTGGTCTGCGGTTGTGAGGCTGGTTGGATGTACTGCCAAATTCTCTGAAACGCCTTTGGAGACGGTTTATGGTAGAGACATGAACATTCAATACACGAGCAACAGCTCTGGTTGACATTCCTGCTGTCAGCATGCCAATTGCACGCTCCCTCAAATCTTGCGACATCTGTGGTATTGTGCTGTGTGATAAAACTGCACCTTTCAGAGTGGCCTTTATTGTGGACAGTCTAAGGCACACCTGTGCACTAATCACGGTGTCTAATCAGCATCTTGATATGGCACACCTGTGAGGTGGGATGGATTATCTCAGCAAAGGAGAAGTGCTCACTATCACAGATTTAGACTGGTTTGTGAACAATATTTGAGGGAAATGGTGATATTGTGTATGTGGAAAAAGTTTTAGATCTTTGAGTTCATCTCATACAAAATGGGAGCAAAACCAAGTGTTGCATTTATATTTTTGTTGAGTGTATAAAACAAATAATTATATATAAAACAGACATTATAAAACATATGTATAAAAGCTGTCATATTTCCAGAGATAAGTAGTGAAAGCAGCTCTTCTTGGGGCTCGTCAAATCCTCTGTGATTCTGTTTTCTGACACATCCAAACAGCACATCCATTTATACATTAATTGTCTTTGTAGTGCCTCAGAGTATACACACACAACACACGAGGACTGTGCCATGTGGGGACCTGGAGACAAAGCTTCATGGCATCATTGTACGCTACCTATGTTACATGAGACAAAAGATTGTATTTTTCAGACTAGCAGCAACATACGAGGTCTATTAGAAAAGTATCCGACCTTATTATTTTTTTCAAAAACCATATGGATTTGAATCACGTGTGATTACATCAGACATGCTTGAACCCTCGTGGGCATACGAGAGTTTTTTCACGCCTGTCGGTTACGTCATTCGCCTGTGGGCAGTCTTTGAGTGAGGAGTGGCCCACCCTCTCGTCGTTTTTTTTCATTGTTTAGGAATGGCTCAGAGACTGCTGCTTTGTTTGATCAAAATTTTTTCAAAGCTGTAAGGCACAACTGAGTTGACACCATTCGATTAAAGCTGGTTTTCGGTAAAAATTTTAACGGCTGATGATAGATTTTGGTCTGTAACTGCGCTTTAAGGACGGCCCACGGTGCCTGACGGCGATCTGCGCTTCGAGGCGGCAGCGTCTCGCCGTTTTCAAGTTGAAAACTTCCACATTTCAGGCTCTGTTGACCCAGTAAGTCGTCAGAGAACAGAGAACTTTCAGAAGAAGTCGGCATGAGGAGTTTATTCGGACATTCCATTGTTAACGGACATTTTGTAATGAAAGAACGTGCGGGCAGAGTCGCATGTCGGGCCGGACCCGACCGCAGGGGGGTTGCGACAGGAAAAACACCTCCGTTGGAAACCTTAACGGGCAAGTTGGAACATGCCCAAGCTGTTAAACAATTTCTCAGTTACTCACTTGTTGAAAGCCATCAAAAGCCGCCTGAATTTTACAAATGGTTTTCAACACGGAGGTGTTTTTCCTGTCGCGGCGCACACAGATTCACCGAGTCGTCACGGAAACGACTCGGCGAATTTGCGCGTACGTCTTTCATTAAAAAAATGTCCTTAAACAGTGGAATGTCCGCATAAAGTCCTCATGCCGGCCTCTTCTGAATCTTCTCTGTTCTCTCACGATGTCCTGGGTGAATTAAGCCTTAAATTAGGATGTTTTCAGGTCGAAACAGGCCGACGACGGCGCCTGGAAGCGCTGCAGGACGTCCCGCTCCGTGGGAAGTCCTTACACCGACAGAAACACCCCATAATCTCTCATCAGCCGTTAAACTTTTCACCGAAAACCAGCTGAATTTGTCGAATAGTGTCCACTCAGATATTCCTCACAGGTCCAGAAAAAAGTTTGATAAAGTAACGCGCGCCGTCTCGAGCAGCGTGTGAAACAAAGGAATTCAGCCGAGAGGGCGGGACCACATCTCACTCAAGACCTGCCCACAGGGAAATGACGTCACCGACATGGCACGAGGGTTCAAGCATGATTGGTGTAATCGCATGTCAATCAAATCCATATAGTTTTTTTTTTTTTATAAAACTGCCATAAGATACCTCGTATATACAACAAATGAAACTTTTGCTTTTATGAATTTGAAATGTATCTGCTGGCCAAACTGATTAAATGCGATGGCTGTGTCTGGCCTCGGACCTCCGGTTGCTCATTCTTGAACCAAACATTGTTGGTGAGCTTTCCTTCCCTGCAAAGAAAAAATGTAATTGTAATTTGTAATTTCAGATGTCAACAAACTGAAATTGCAGCAGTTTTAAATAAATTCTGCTTTGATTTTAATTTATTGTTGCTTTCATTCAGTTTGGGAGCAAAAGGCCACCTGTGTACGGCGTCAGCATGAAACACTGAGAGTAAAAAATAATGCTCAGTGCGTGAAGGAATGCAATAAATTTCAGTGATGATTGCGACAGGATTTTCTGCAGAGCTACATCTCTGATTAATATTAATCACTTTGTCAGTTACGTTATTATTATTAAGAAATAATTTTATGTTAGTGCAGTGCCTCACATAAAAGATCATTTTAAATTCTGTCTAGACATACACAAGATATATGCAAGATTATTCAACAATTAAGACCAAACTGTTTCCAAATATTACAATAATAATAATAATCATCATCATCATCATCATAAAGGATTTTTGTGTCAATTGTCTGCATGATTTTTATAAAGTAAGCAAATAAATTATATATATATATATATATATATATATATATATATATATATATATATATATATATATATATATATATATATATATATATATATATATATATATATATATAATTTATTTATTTATTTATGTTCCAAAAATCATGCACAGAAATGACAACCAAAACAAAACAAAACAAAACAAAACAAAAAAAAATATCATGCATTCCTGTTTTCACAGCATCCTTCAGCATCCATTTTTCCATTTTGTTCATCCTGGTCCTTCTTATAAATATCTCTGTTTGATTTAGAGCACATTAGCTTTGGAGCCGTGTGTGTGTGTGTATGTGCATGCTCTTCTGTGATGGTCCTGCTTCAGAGGCAGCAGAGGCTCCAATAGATGGCATTACAACACTAGACTTCAGTCAATGTCTGCAGAGCTGCTCCGGGGCCAAACCGGACACACACACACACACACACACACACACACACACACACACACACACACACACACACACACACACACACACACACACACACACACACACACACACACACACACACACACACACACACACACACACACACACACACTAGATCCTTTAAAAAGATTAACGTGTGATGAAAATTTAAATCTCCATACATGTGAATTTGTTGATAGTTGCTGAGATTTATGCTCTTTTCATATCATGCATTAAAAATAAAATATAAACGTGCACGAAATGATCGGTTTCAAACAATCATTTGATTTTTATTTGCATGAAATGCTCATATTTTTTTTTTTTTAAATGCAACAGTTGGATGAATGTGGTAAGCGCGCGTCACGCCTCGTCTGGTGTGATTTTACCCGGCGCCTCGTCGAAGCTGGAACTCCGGCGGATCCACGGCGCAGCTGACAGTTAGGACTCAGGATTAGAACCTGCGTGCGCCTCTGTAATGTGATTAATCACACTCCATTATACCTCGCCTCATTTGTGCTGTTTTCTCGAGAATTAGTGCCCGTTTTTACTGGCTCGTGCAATAAATCACAGTCATGCATGAAATAATATTTGTCCAACACAAGTAAGTGTTTTGGCTCCTGAGCAGCCGCCTTTAAAAAGGTGCGGCTCTGGAGACGTGCACCTCCTGTGAATCCCCCGCTGGTTCGTGTTCAAGCAGACTCTCCAGACAGCAGCGCACATCACCCAGTGGTTTTACGATGAACAAACACGGCTCTTGGAATGACAAACGTTTATGGCCCAGAAAAGTCTCTCTCTCTCTCTCTCTCTCACACACACACACACACACACACACACACACACACACACACACACACACACACACACACACACACACACACACACACACACACACACACACACACACAGAGAGAGAAAAAAGCTGTCTCAGAATGTTCTGAGGTGATTTTGGGTTTTTGTGCATCAGAATCAAGCCCAGACAGTCATCAATGTCACTATATTCTGGAGATGTGCAAAAGCCATTTCTTTTATCACAGATGCAACTTGACTGGAACAGACAGCATTTTGAATATTCATTTGTCAAAAACAGATTTGCTGCTATTGCTTAAAAAAACAGACATTTTTATGACGCTTATTTAATTTTTTATTAGACTTTTAAATATTTCGAAGACATTTCTGTCAGTGGTTAGGCTTTTAGTTCTGTTTTTTTTTTTGTTCAGATTTTAAAGCATTAAGTTTTATTTTATACTGTGCATTTTAACAGTATTTATGAATTGTTGATTTTTTTTAAGTTTTCTGGTGTTGCTCACGTGCACATTGAATGTCAAAACAATTTTCTTTTAAAAATAAGGAGTATGATTGAGAACATGCAGGTGGAATTAGAAGTTTTGAAAAGGTGCAGAAACTAAAATTTCAGCACACAGCAATAAATGAGAGATGTGGAACTCCAATTCAGCCAGGTTTTCTCATTTTACACAACTATTCTATTCTATTCTATTCTATTCTCAGGTCGTTAGTTATCTTCACTTTCAAAATATTCTCTGAAAAGCAGGAATTGAAATTTTCTTTTAAGGAAAACACCCCGTTGCATTGAACTACATTTCCTCACATATATATAATATATAATAAGAAATGTAATGCCATTGCTTGTATTCTCATATATCTGTGTGTGTGAATGGGTGAATGTGAGGCATCACCTTTGGCTATATTTCAGGTCTGCGATGGGGGTTTCATGTGGCCGCACAATAATATTTTACAGCCCAAACCTCCTCCCCGGTTTAGTCTTTTTTCTCAGATGTCATTTCAGAACAACGGCTGCTCCGTTTAATGTCCTTAATGTCATTTAAATCTGAAAATGTTGTGTGCAGACTGATAATCTGCCTGTGATCTGCAGACTAATGAGAGCTCTCTCTCTCTCTCTCTCTCTGTCCCTTCCATCCTAATTTCTTAATGCTGAAACACAAAGACTTGGCTGCAGCGTGGCCTCAGTGGAGTTCTGCACTGACCATGATTTCATGATTTGATTGCATGAAAGGAGAGAGAGAGATAGAGAGAAAGACAGAGAGAGAGAGAGAGAGAGAGAGAGAGAGAGAAAGGAAGAGATGCAGTGGAGGTGCCAAGTATTTTTAAGGCAGCATTGATGAAAGGCTGTTATTTTATCCAATTAAAGCGATGCAGGGAGAGAGAGAGAGGCCTGATTTTGCACAAACAGGTTGCTCCTTTGCATGAAAGGGTGGAAAAAAAAAGAAAAGCCCCCCAAATGCCTCTTTATGTGACATCACTGATTAATACAGACAATCTGGAATATTGATGTGTATGACCCACAGAGAGGAGAACCATGTCATCTGCTGGAACATCACCACTGTGTCAAAAGGTTAAAGCTGAATGCAGAAAATAATAAATTGCGCAGTAGCATATCCACTGTGGGAGCGTTTCACTCATTTATTTTATTTATTTCTTTATCACATAGCAAAATATAAAAGAGGCTGTGAACTTTGTGACACTCATGCTTTTACTTTGAAATGTAGCATTAAAAAATGTTTCTTTGCTCAGTTTTACTCCTGCGCAATAAATATTGCAGCCTTATGTTAAATAGACTCTGCAGGGAGTGAATTTGGCACCGTAGTCTTAAATCAGCTCATCATGGTATAGTGTTACTGATTTAACACTATGATAGAGCTGATTTAACTGTTATGTGTCGGACGCAGCCCGGAGAACCGACCAGCGTTTGAAGGACCCAGTATAAAATAAGCAGAGCACGGTACAAAGGATAACTGAATTTAATTACATAACAGTGATGTGATAAAGATATAACAAATAATGTGCGCGGTCTGGCGTGGTAGAAAAGCGGTGCACTCCCAGCAGCACTAACGGTCCAGAGCCAGAACCAGTTCGGACCCAAGGACCCCGCCAACACCCCCCAGGTGGCCGCGACAAACCGAGTCTGTGAAAGAAGAAATCATCATGTGAGTCCACACTCCACACACAGAGAGACCGCTCAAAGGTGTACAAACAGCAAACACTTCCTGGCTTAATTACTAATCAGCTTCCCACCCTGCAGGCATGGAACACCCTGTTCACAAACTCAACTGCAGTGGAAGCTGATTAAACGACTAACATAACAGCTCAATATAATAAGGTGTGAGGGACACCACATTTACTGACTGTATAAATGTTAGTCACAAAATCTAACGTACCTCAGGAAGTGTGCTGATGAGCGTGAGACCTCACCCCCTCCTCTTTCACAGACCATGCATCAAACCTGGACGTTCTCTGCATCCACTGATTTATGAGATGGCTCTCGAGATGACGATCTCACCCGTCTGGTCACAAGGTTGAGTCTCTGGCAAATATACACTGTGTACTCCAGACTTAAATGCCACCATGCTCCAATCCGTGTAGATGCACCACAGCTGTGATTCCTGACGAGCTGCACATGATCAGCCTCAGGTAATCAGGGTGAGGTCCTGGTAACTCAGCCACACAGCCACTCAGTCCTAAATGCAAGCCACCTGGAAGGAAAAACAAAAGACAGCACAGAAGACAGAAACAAAAGGCAGCCAGGCCCCCCCAGCCATACAACATTAACACTGTGATGTAGTTTATTTAACTCCGTGGTCAAGTTGATTTAACACTGTGATATTGCTCATTTACTGTACACCTGGAAAGTATTCACAGCGCTTCACTTTTTCCATGTTTTGTTATGTTAGGTGGCCAAGTGGTTAATGTGCTTGGTTTCAGTGCAGAAGGTTCCTGGTTCAAATCCCACCCCTGCCACATTTCTCCATGTAATGTGGAGTTGAGTCAGGAAGGGCATCCAGCATAAAACCTGTGCCAATTCAACATGCAGATCCACCTTGGATTTGCTGTGGCGACCCCGAGTGCAAACAAGGGAGCCGAAGGGACTTACTGTTATGTTACAGCCTTATTCCAAAATGGATGAAAATATATTTTTTCCTCAAAATTCTACAAACAATACACCCTAATGACAATGTGAAAAAGGTCTTTTTTTATTTTTGCAAATTTATTAAGAAAAAATAAATCCTAAGAAATCTCATGTACATAAGTATTCACAGCCTTTGCCTTTCAAAATTGAGCTCAGGTTCATCCTGTTTCCACTGATCATCCTTGAGATGTTTCTACAACTTAAACTGGAGTCCACCTGCAGTAATTCAGTTGATTGGACATGATTTGTAAAGACACACACCTGTCTACATATAAGGTCCCACAGTTGTCAGTGCATGTCAGAGCACAAACCAAGCAGGAAGTCAAAGGAATTGTCTGTAGACCTCTGAGACAGGATTGTCTCGAGGCACAAATCTGGGGAAGAATACAGAAGCATTTCTGCTGCTTTGAAGGTCCCAATGAGCACAGTGGCCTCCATCATCCATAAAAGGAAGAAGATTGGATCCACCAGGATTGGAGGAGAAGGGTCTTAGTCAGGAAGGTGACCAAGAACCCGATGATCACCCTGTCAGAGCTCCAGCATTCCTCTGAGGAGAGAGGAGAACCTTCCAGAAGGACATCCATCTCTGCAGCAATCCACCAATCAGGCCTGTATGGTAGAGTGGCCAGACGGAAGCCACTCCTTAGTAAAAGGCACATGACAGCCCACCTGGAGTTTGCCAAAAGACACCTGAATGACTCTCAGACCATGAGAAACAAAATTCTTTGGTCTGATGAGACAAAGATTGAACTCTTTGACGTGAATGCCAGGTGTCATGTTTGGAGGCACCATCCCTACAGTGAGCCATGTTGGTGGCAGCATCATGCTGTGGGGATGTTTTTCAGCAGCAGGAACTGGGAGACTAGTCAGGATTGAGGGAAAGATGAATGCAGCAATGTACAGAGACATCCTGGATGAAAACCTGCTCCAGAGCGCTCTTGACCTCAGACTGGGGCGATGATTCATCTTTCAATGGGATAATGACCGTAAGCACACAGCCAAGATATCAAAGGAGTTAAGGAGGGTTAAAGGAGCCCAGACCTGAATCCAGCCATCGAACATCTCTGGAGAATCTGAAAATGTCGGTGCACTGTCACTCCCAATCCAACCTGATGGAGCTTGAGAGGTGATACAAAGAGGAATGAACAAAACTGCCCAAAGATAGGTGCACCAAGCTTGTGGCATCATATTCAAGAAGACTTGCGGCTGTATTTGCTGCCAAAGGTGCATCAACAAAGTATTGAGCAAAGCGTGTGAATACTTATATACGTGTGATTTCTTAGTTTCTTATTTTTCATAAATTTGCAAAAATTTCAAAAAGATTATGCTATATTGCAGCAAAATTTGAAAAAAATTGAAGCGCTGTGAATACTTTCTGAATGCACTGTAACACTGATTATGTTAACACTGTGATGCAGTTGATTTAACACTGTGATATAGTTGATTTAACACTGTGATAGAGTTTATTTAACACTCTGATATTGTTGATTTACCACTGTGATAGAGCTGATTTAACATGCTGATATTGTTGATTTAACACTGTGATACAGTTGATTTAACACTGATATTGTTGATTTAACACTGTGATACAGTTTATTTAACACTCTGATATTGTTGATTTACCACTGTGATAGAGCTGATTTAACATGCTGATATTGTTGATTTAACACTGTGATACAGTTGATTTAACACTGATATTGTTGATTTAACACTGTGATACAGTTTATTTAACACTCTGATATTGTTGATTTATCACTGTGATAGAGCTGATTTAACATCCTGATATTGTTGATTTAACACTGTGATAGAGGTTATTTAACACTCTGATATTGTTGATTTACCACTGTGATAGAGCTGATTTAACATGCCGATATTGTTGATTTAACACTGTGAGACAGTTTATTTAACACTCTGATATTGTTGATTTATCACTGTGATAGAGCTGATTTAACATGCCGATATTGTTGATTTAACACTGTGATACAGTTTAACAGTCTGATATTGTTGATTTATCACTGTGATAGAGCTGATTTAACATGCTGATATTGTTGATTTAACACTGTGATACAGTTGATTTAACACTGATATTGTTGATTTAACACTCTGATATATGCATAGTTGATTTAACACTGTGATAGAGCTGATTTAACACCCTGATAATGTTGATTTAACGCCAGTGGTGATATAACGGTCTGATAGAACCGGTGTCAAAATAAATAAAACACTGCCATTCGCCCTATTGACGTATCCCATAATCCCTTGCACGCCAGAGAGTCGCTGCAGTCAAACAACATATAGAGAATCCACATGATGACAGTTGTAATTAACTATTATACTATAAAAATGTATTTTTTTTATGCTCTTCATCACATTAATAAGAAACTGCATGCATGATACCCTGAAAACTTGCTAAAACAATTATAACAAATAATCCGTGTCTGCTACGTTTAATCTGCGTGGAATTATATAAACGCAAACTGAATTTCACACATATTATATATATTAGTCTGGAACAAAGAGGACAAACAGTGTTGTAAAGAACAATAATCAAGACGTTAAAGAGCAAACTTCACTTTCCTCCAGAACAACATGATCAGGAAGCGAGCGTAGCTCACAGCAGCTCCCACTAAAAATAACGGAGGAACAACCTGTGATTCTCGCATGTTTACATAAAACAAATGCAATAACGTCTATAAACCCAGAGAATATATTCATGAGAGTTTTAGGCACAGTGACCCCCACACTACAACCTTAAAAATTAGCGCTTTACTTTAAAACTAAAACATATATCTGATATTTTCACTTTATAAAACTTCAGAAGTGACGTTAATTTAAATAACTTGTCCGAAATAAGTTTGGTTAAAATTTGAACCATAAGTTAAAAATGTATGTCTCTGGATGACTTGGGTGATATTGGCCATGTATCGGTATGGGGTTAAAAAAATGAGACTTTTTTTTTTTTTTGGTGACCAGTTCTCCTCTGCCTGCAGAGGATAGAGCGGTTTCTTCTAGAAGCAGCTCTCCTCTGTTTGCAGAGGGTAGAACTACACATCTGTTCACTTTTGTTTACCACGTTAACGGTCTAAAAGGTATCGGACAAAAATTTATCAGAAGATAATTAGTCTGATAATGGTTTTCAAAGTTATCTGAAAAGATAATCTGATAATGAAAACTTTATCTTCGATAATTTTCGGTTATTGGATTATCGGAACTGTGCCCACCTCTGTTTAACACTGATATTTTTGCTTTAACACTGTGCGATAGTTGATTTAACACTGTGGTATAGTTGATTTCATCCTGTTTAGGCCAATGTGATCACTGCAGAGTCTGCTTAACTCTGCAAATTTTACTGTGTAACCTCCCAAAAAATTTGCTTGGAACTAAACAGAATCTAACGTTGGGGTTTGTCGCCCTCTCAGGATTTTCACTTGTCTTATCTTATCTGTCCTCTTAGATTTCAGTCCAGACGTTTGTCAGTTTTTCTGTTCATCCATCCTGAAAAGTGTGATGATTCTTCTGCCTCATAGTGATTGCACTTCTGACATGGACGGCTCTGGGAGGGGGCTTGATGGGTCAGTCCCCCCCCCCCCCCAAACAAACAGTCTCTAGTTGGCAGAAAATTGACATCTTAAGCCTGGTGCCCAAGAAAGAAGGCATCAATCCAAAATTAACAGAAATGAATTAGCCTTTGTCCTGTTGATCAAATGTCAAGGTTTTTCAAAAAGTGGGCTTTGGATTAATGTTGCCATAACAAATTTTGTTATGGCTACAGTTCTGCATGCATATTTTCTCTGTGTGTTTACTGGATTATTTACGACTTTCACCTGATGGATCTGTCACTCAAACGTGAAGGGCCCGCCCACTCAAAGGCTCCGAGTGTGAATAAAACTATTAATACATAGTGTTAGTTTATTTTTGTTACATTCAAAAAGAAACATATTGACAAAACATTTGAAAACAGTGTATATTTACATGAAAAGGGAGATTTTTTTTATTATCTTTATATCTCCAGATATTTTTTTCACTCTGCACTGTAATGAATTTGTCAACAATCCTCTCTTACCTTTTTTTTTCTTTTTTGCACTTGTCTGAAATCTGAGTTTCTCCCAAAGACTTTAAGATCACTTTGCTGCATCACAAATTCAACAAGCCAATCAAAGGAGCAGTGGGCGGGGCTATAACAGGAGAACATATATTCAGGCCTTTACCATCAGTTTCGTGAAAACTGAGATATAATATTATTTTCAGATTTTTACATATCTCATACAAGTGCTGGAGAATATCTTTAAAGACTGTAGGCCTTAATACAACTAAGACAAGACAGTGGAGCTTCTGGGCTAAAGCATAGCTTTCCTTCTTCCTGATGACATCACTTCTGGGAAGCCTTTAAACATTAAAGTCCTTCACTGTACGTAACTTGATGACTCGATGATTTCATTGACTGGTCGTGACCCAGTCAGCTTTTGTTGAGCTGTGACAATAGCAATGAGTTCCTGTATGCGCAATAAGTGTCAAAGGGACAAAAAGATATGCAGTAACTAACATGAACACCATTAATAAATGATTAAAAAACACACGGAGAAGGACTTTCGGTCGGGACTAAGGTGCTTCTGGCACACCCTGAGGCACCTTAGGAGGGGAAAACGAGGAACCATCCAAGCTGTCTACAGTAAGGATGGGACTCTGTTGACCTCAACTGAGGATGTAATCCAGCGCTGGAAGGAACACTTTGTGGAACTCCTGCATCAGACTGGAGCACCCTCAGTAGTCGGGGCAGAGCTGGAAGCTGATGGAGGATTATTATCAATTTCCCTGGTGGAAGTCACTGAGGTACTCAGACAACTCCGCAGTGGCAAGGCCATCCAGCAACAATGAAGGCTCTGGGTGTGGAGGGACTGTCTTGGATGAGTTGTCTTTTCAACATTGCGTTGAGGTCTGGGACAGTGCCTAAGGAGTGGCAAACTGGGGTGGTGGCCCCCATATTTAAAAAAAGGGGGACCAGAGAGTGTATGCCAACTACAGGGGCATCACACTACTCAGCCTCCCTGGAAAGGCTACTCCAGGGTGCTGAAAAGGAGGGTTCGGCTGACAGTCAAACCGCTGATTGAAGAGGAACAATGCTGGTTCCATCCTAGTTGTGGAACAACCGACCAGCTCTTCACTCTTACAAGGATCCTGGACGGTGCCTGGGAGTATGCCCATCCAGTCTACATGTGTTTTGTGGACTTGGAGAAGGCGTATGATTGGGTACCCTGGGAGATACTGTAGGAGGTGCTGTGGGAGTATGGAGTGAGGGGGTCCCTTCTCAGGGCCATTCAATCTCTGTACTAAATCAAAAGCTGTGTTCGGGTGCTTTGCAGTAAGTCGGACTCATTTCTGGTGGGGGTTGGCCTCCGCCAGGGCTGCGCTTTGTCACCAATCCTGTTTGTGATATTCATGTACAGGATATTGAGGCATAGTCAGGGGAGAAGGGTTTCCAGTTTGGTGGGCTCAGTGTCTCATCACTGCTTTTTGCAGATGATGTGGTCCTGTTGGCTTCATCAGCCTGTGACCTCCAACACTCATTGGATCGGTTCACAGCCGAGTGTTAAGCAGCTGGGATGAGGATCAGCACCTCTAAATCTTAGGCCATGGTTCTCAGCAGGAAACTGATGGATTGCCTATTCTGGGTAGGGAATACAGCCTTGCCCCAAGTGAAGGAGTTCAAGTACCTCGGGGTCTTGTTTACGAGTGAGGGGACAATGGAGCGTGAGATTAGCCGGAGAATTGTCGCAGCAGGGACGATGTTGCATTCACTCTGCTGTACTGTTGTGACAAAAAGGGAGCTGAGTCAAAAGGCAAAGCTCTCGATCTACTGTTCAGTCTTCATTCCTACTCTCACCTATGGTCGTGGGGGTTTGGTCATGAGCGAAAGAACTAGATCGCGGGTACAAGCGCCAAGGTGGAGAGATTATATCTCCACACTGCCCTGGAAATGCCTTGGGATCGCCCAGTCAGAGGTGGTCAATGTGGCCCAGGAAAGGGAAGTCTGGTGTCCCCTGCTGGAGTCGGTGCCCCCGTGACCCGATCCCTGGTAAGCGGTTGAAAATGAGTATGAGTAATAAACACATTAGTTAACAATTAATTAACTGTTAGTTAATGCTTATTACTGCATTAACTAACATAATTAACTGTTAGTTAATGCTTATTACTGCATTAACTAACACAAATATTAACAAACCTGTGAATACTATGAATATGAGAACTAAACTGGCATGTGCCCCTTAACACATTAATTAACATGAACACCATCAATGAATGCCAAATAAACGTATTATCTCTTATTTAACTGTTAGTTAATGCTTATTACTGCATTAATTTTCATGAACAATTTATTAAATGATGACTATACACATTAGTTACCTCTTAACTACCTGTTAGTTAAGACTTATTGCTGCATTAACTTATTATAGATCCATCAATACATTTTCTATACCTGCTTGCTCCAATTAAGGATCATGGGGGACTGGAGCCTATCCCAGCAGTCATACAGCAGAAAATACAATAAATAAATAAATAAAAGCCTAAAAACACCCATAGGTAATAAAGGGTTAAAAGTTTGCATGAAACAAATAGCGTACTGTTTTTTTCTTGGTGGTGAAATGGCCAAAGAAAAAGACAACAGGAGAAGAAAACGAGGACCTGCTCTTCACACATGGTGCGTTTTGATAATGATGTGATATGAAGCTCAGATAAATGGATTTGTCTGCTCATCACCACTTATATAAAGTGCATTAAATGCTGATTTCCATCTGCTTGCTGACTATCTAATAACGCGGTGGCCGAGGCCTGTAAATAGGCCGCACATACTGCACACGCTCACACGTGTGCGCCCACGTTTAATGCATGACTCACAGATCAAATACAGGCTTCACACCTCTTTTCCTCCCCAGAGAGAGTGAGGCTGCGCGTTATTAACCCCGACAGCACTGCTGCTTGTCTGTTGGCATTAACCCCATTATCCTCTCCTTCCTCCCACCTCTCCCCGGCTGCAGTAATGAAGTTCAATAGGTGCAGTTTCCCCTCTCTTTTCCTCTTTTTTTTTTTTTTTTGGTTTCTGTCATACGTCCATCGCTGCGGTTGGCAGCGGCAGAGGTTAGACGAGCAGGGCGGCTCTTGCCCCCCCCCCTCCGTCCTTCGCCGGGTCCCAGAGGTGCTTTCTGCTTAACGAGGCTGGATATCTGTTTCCTAAAATCAATCGTCTGTCTTAAATGAACATCCCCGGCCATCTGCTTCAGGGGCTCACACGCACACACGCTCCAATCCCAATATTTGTTGAGAGTGTGATCCAGCAGGCTCGAGGGCCCCATAGAGGCGACATCGGGGTCCTGCTGGGGGCATCTTTAAATGACTGGCTGGGGTTCTTGTGCTTGGCCCAACTCTACCCGCCCGTCCCCTTTTTCTTCTCTCTGTCATTTTCTGTTTGATTAATCTCTAAATCTGTGTGACAAATGGACAACCTAGAAAAAAGTGAAATGCACAGCTCATCCTTTTAGCAGGCTGTTAGCTGTAACGCTGCGGCATGAGCAGATGCGGCAGCGATAGTCTCACATTCTCTTTCCAACGTTAACCTTTTCACCTTCCAGCCAAGTGGGTTTGAACTTTGAGCCTCTTCAAAAATCATACTTTCAAATTGAGTTTTCTCTGATAGGATATTTGCTAACATTTACACTGAGCTTCACGAATGATACATTTGCAGACACTAATTAGATTTTTAATTACAGTCACCACCAGATGGTGCCAGATTCTACACACTGTAACTTTGACCTGTATTTGTTATCATTGACATTTAATACAAGCTGTTACGATTACAGCAGATAAGAGATTTTAGGACCCAAATGCCGGGAGCTGGAGTGAAAGTAAAGTAACAATTTACTTGACAAAGGCAGAATGAAATATTGCAGATGATTTGGTAGGAGACACCGGAGCACGGAGCCACAGGCTGGACCAGGATGCGTGGTATGGCAGGGAACCAGAACCAGACAGGTGCAATAGAGCGGACAGGTGGCAGGAATGCTGGAAAAAGGAGCAGAAGATGAGTCAAAAATGAGTACTGCCAAGATGAGAGAAAACTCGTGATAATTACGGCGGACATGACAGCCTCAACACTGCATTTAATCTATTATTAGACTCAATTGGCTTTGCTCAAAATGTAAATGAGTCCACCCACCACTTTAATCATATCTTAGATTTTGTTCTGACTTATGGTATAGAAATAGAAGACTTAACAGTATTCCCTCAAAACTCCCTTCTGTCTGATAATTTCTTAATAACATTTACATTTACTCTGATGGACTACCCAGCAGTGGGGAATAAGTTTCATTACACTAGAAGTCTTTCAGAAAGCGCTGTAACTAGGTTTAAGGATATGATTCCTTCTTTATGTTCTCTAATGCCATATACCAACACAGTGCAGAGTAGCTACCTAAACTCTGTAAGTGAGATAGAGTATCTCGTCAATAGTTTTACGTCCTCATTGAAGACAACTTTGAATGCTGTAGCTCCTCTGAAAAAGAGAGCTTTAAATCAGAAGTGCCTGACTCCGTGGTATAACTCACAAACTCGTAGCTTAAAGCAGATAACCCGTAAGTTGGAGAGGAAATGGCGTCTCACTAATTTAGAAGATCTTCACTTAGCCTGGAAAAAGAGTCTGTTGCTCTATAAAAAAAGCCCTCCGTAAAGCTAGGACATCTTGCTACTCATCACTAATTGAAGAAAATAAGAACAACCCCAGGTTTCTTTTCAGCACTGTAGCCAGGCTGACAAACAGTCAGAGCTCTATTGAGCCGAGCATTCCTTTAACTAGTAATGACTTCATGACTTTCTTTGCTAATAAAATTTTAACTATTAGAGAAAAAATTACTCATAACCATCCCAAAGACATATTGTTATCTTTGGCTGCTTTTAGTGATGCCGGTATTTGGTTAGACTCTTTCTCTCCGATTGTTCTGTCTGAGTTATTTTCATTAGTTACTTCATCCAAACCATCAACATGTCTATTAGACCCCATTCCTACCAGGCTGCTCAAGGAAGCCCTACCATTATTTAATGCTTTGATCTTAAATATGATCAATCTATCTTTATTAGTTGGCTATGTACCACAGGCTTTTAAGGTGGCAGTAATTAAACCATTACTTAAAAAGCCATCACTTGACCCAGCTATCTTAGCTAATTATAGGCCAATCTCCAACCTTCCTTTTCTCTCACAAATTCTTGAAAGGGTAGTTGTAAAACAGCTAACTGATCATCTGCAGAGGAATGGTCTATTTGAAGAGTTTCAATCAGGTTTTAGAATTCATCATAGTATAGAAACAGCATTAGTGAAGGTTACAAATGATCTTCTTATGGCCTCAGACAGTGGACTCATCTCTGTGCTTGTTCTGTTAGACCTCAGTGCTGCTTTTGATACTGTTGACCATAAAATAAAATTTTATTACAGAGATTAGAGCATGCCATAGGTATTAAAGGCACTGCGCTGCGATGGTTTGAATCATATTTATCTAATAGATTACAATTTGTTCATGTAAATGGGGAATCTTCTTCACAGACTAAGGTTAATTATGGAGTTCCACAAGGTTCTGTGCTAGGACCAATTTTATTCACTTTATACATGCTTCTCTTAGGCAGTATTATTAGACGGCATTGCTTAAATTTTCATTGTTACGCAGATGATACCCAGCTTTATCTATCCATGAAGCCAGGGGACACACACCAATTAGCTAAACTGCAGGATTGTCTTACAGACATAAGGACATGGATGACCTCTAATTTCCTGCTTTTAAACTCAGATAAAACTGAAGTTATTGTACTTGGCCCCACAAATCTTAGAAACATGGTGTCTAACCAGATCCTTACTCTGGATGGCATTACCCTGACCTCTAGTAATACTGTGAGAAATCTTGGAGTCATTTTTGATCAGGATATGTCATTCAAAGCGCATATTAAACAAATATGTAAGACTGCTATTTTGCATTTACGCAATATCTCTAAAATTAGAAAGGTCTTGTCTCAGAGTGATGCTGAAAAACTAATTCATGCATTTGTTTCCTCTAGGCTGGACTATTGTAATTCATTATTATCAGGTTGTCCTAAAAGTTCCCTGAAAAGCCTTCAGTTAATTAAAAATGCTGCAGCTAGAGTACTGACGGGGACTAGAAGGAGAGAGCATATCTCACCCATATTGGCCTCTCTTCATTGGCTTCCTGTTAATTCTAGAATAGAATTTAAAATTCTTCTTCTTACTTATAAGGTTTTGAATAATCAGGTCCCATCTTATCTTATGGACCTCATAGTACCATATCACCCCAATAGAGCGCTTCGCTCTCAGACTGCAGGCTTACTTGTAGTTCCTAGGGTTTGTAAGAGTAGAATGGGAGGCAGAGCCTTCAGCTTTCAGGCTCCTCTCCTGTGGAACCAGCTCCCAATTCAGATCAGGGACACAGACACCCTCTCTACTTTTAAGATTAGGCTTAAAACTTTCCTTTTTGCTAAAGCTTAAAGTTAGGGCTGGATCAGGTGACCCTGAACCATCCCTTAGTTATGCTGCTATAGACTTAGACTGCTGGGGGGTTCCCATGATGCACTGAATGTTTCTTTCTCTTTTTGCTCTGTATGCACCACTCTGCATTTAATCATTAGTGATTGATCTCTGCTCTCTTCCACAGCATGTCTTTTTCCTGGTTCTCTCCCTCAGCCCCAACCAGTCCCAGCAGAAGACTGCCCCTCCCTGAGCCTGGTTCTGCTGGAGGTTTCTTCCTGTTAAAAGGGAGTTTTTCCTTCCCACTGTCACCAAGTGCTTGCTCACAGGGGGTCGTTTTGACCGTTGGGGTTTTTCCGTAATTATTGTATGGCCTTTCCTTACAATATAAAGCGCCTTGGGGCAACTGTTTGTTGTGATTTGGCGCTATATAAATAAAATTGATTGATTGATTGACATGGAGAGACCAGGTACCACAGGGTGAAAACTGAGTTTCTTTCGAGTGTGAAGGAACCAGGGTTTAAATACAGGTGTGGATGATTGTTGACAGGTGTGGAAAATCAGCTCTGTTACGTGGGGCCTGGAGAAACACAGGGGGTGGGGGCAGAGTGGAGCAAACACCAACACAAACAGCAGTGGCACATAAACCAAAGTAAACAAAAGTGACAAACAACTTCATGTAAATGTACAACTACACCTGCACCTAATTTCCATCATGTATGAAGTAATTAAATTAGTCCCTGCAACAATCCCAAGCATGACCAGCAGGTGGCAGACAGGTATGTGCTGTACTGCACTTGCTTTTCTTTATTTTTAATGGATCTGTTGCAGCAAAGGTCACATGGAACTGTTTATCTACCATTAACCAGCAACGTTTGAGTTAAAGGTCACTCAAGATCAAACAGACTGTTGCTTTTGAAAGGCAACATATAACTTGATATTCATGTGTAATAACAACATGAGTCTGTTTGCATCTGATTCATGAGTTACAAACCTTAGAAAAATATGAGCTTAATTAATGTAGAGCTTGACCTTTGACCCCAGGACCTGACAAGTTGCAATGTTAATATGTGGGTGGGACTGAACCAAATGACTGTATTATCCAGCTGTTGAGACATTTTATGACACACACGCACACACACTGAAAGTAATCAGCCCTCTGACAACTAAAACTAAACAATAAATTGGTTGAATACCAGCAGAATTATTAATTTGTCTTATCTGCTATGTTTACCTCCACCAGTGAAATTGGAGGAGATAATGTTTTCGCCCCGTTTGTTTGTTTATTTATTTGTCTGTGAACAGACTGGAGCCCACAAATTTTCATACATACAAGAACTGATTAAATTTTCAAGGTCAAAGAGCAATGTCAGGAAAAAACTGGGAAAAGTGGAAAAATCCCTGTCTTTAACATAGTACAGGTTTTCAAAAATTCATAACTCTGTCAAAAAAGGTCGAATTTCATTCATATTTGACAGTGTTATGTAGGATGGTATCTTTTATCAACTGACAATGTTTGATCTGGATCTGATCCAGATTAGATTTACCAATGCCACCAAAATTGGACAGAGGTTTCAATTTTATGCCTGTTGTTATCGTCCAGTTATCAGTCAAAACCAAGTGTCAAAAAGCAATGACAAATTGTGCATAGCAGAGATAACCAATGTTCTGTGAAAATGATCTGAAAAAGAATTCAGAAACCAAAAAAGTTTCTGAATCTGATGACAAATCTGATGATCTGATGACAAATCTAAAAATCTGATGACACCACAAAAAAAAAAACAACTTTGATTCAAGTGCATGAACTAAATACATACTTCTGACATTTGATCACATCTAATTTATCTAATGAAAAGCCACTTCTAACAGGACTTTGACCTTGAAAATTTTTTTCCAAGGTAAAATTTGTGGAACTGGAAACTGATGTTGGCAGAGGTTTGCGCTCTTGTTAATTTTTAAAATAACCAAATAATAAACTCATAAATATTTGGCACAAGCCGCCATGCTAAATCGGCTAAGAGCTAGTAGCTATGCTAACCTAGCGGATTCCTAAAAACACGCAAAGTGAATAATGTGTAAATAATTTAGAGGTGATTCAGCAGAAGGAGTGCTTTAGTTAAGGCACATAAAGATTACACTGGGAAACAAATCGTAATCTAGATAACTAGATCAATCTAATTGCGCAGATTAAACAGCTAACAGATACAGAAAAACACCGCTGTGCTCCGGAACAGGAAGTGATACAATACCGCAGTGAGAGCCAACCACCAGTTGGCTCTCACTGGGGGGCAACTGTTTGTTGTGATTTGGCGCTATATAAAAAAATTGATTAATTGATTAATTAAAAAATGACATTCCAGAAGAGTTAAAAACCTGCTTTGGTTTGAGCACCAGATTGTTCTTCTTCCCCCCCACACACACACATACACACAACACAGTAATTACACAGAAAGTCAAAAGACGGTCCTGTCAGTCAGTCAATCAGCTGTCACTTCCTCTGCTTTGCCTGTCACATTTTTTCATGATTCCAGCTTGAGCCGTCAACACAATGCCAACAATTCGCTCTGTGTGTGTGTGTGTGTGTGTGTGTGTGTGTGTGTGCACTCACATGCCAAACATTTAGTGATGAAGACTGTGGTGCTGAAACATTTTAATTGTGTTATATTAAGGGATGCTCATACTTATGAATCCCATTATTCTGAATTTGCTAGTTTTACCCCGGATGCCAGCGGTCATGTCAGGTATTGGAATGGTTTGTGTGTGACTGCATGTAAACTAACTCAAAATTGAGTGATCTGATTGTCAACAAACATGTTAGGAACTTTCCCTGCGTGGGTGATTGCAGGTCATCAACTTTTGGAGATCAGTCTCTCATCTCATAGCTCTTGCTTGCCTCTACTGGTGGTTGGCTCTCACTGCGGTATTGTATCACTTCCTGTTCCAGAGCACAGCGGTGTTTTGCTGTATCTGTTAGCTGTTTAATCTGCGCCGTTAGATTGATCTAGATAATGATTTTTTCACAGTGTAATCTTTACGTGCCTTAACTAAAGCACTCCCTCTGCTGAATCACCTCTAAATTATTTACACATTATTCACTTTGCGTGTTTTTAGGAATCCGCTAGCTTAGCGCAGCTACTAGCTCTTAGCCGGTTTAGCATGGCGGCTTCTCCTCTCTCTCCCGCACTTTTCTGCTCTGGGTGTGAAATGATTAGTTATTCCTCGGCCTCCTTTAGCAGTAATGGTACTTGTAATAAGTGTAGCTTATTCGTAGCTTTGGAGGCCAGGCTGGGCGAACTGGAGACTCAGCTCCGCACCGTGGAAAATTCTACAGCTAGCCAAGCCCCTGTAGTCGGTGCGGACCAAGGTAGCTTAGCCGCCGTTAGTTCCCTTCCAGCAGATCCCGAGCAGCTGGGAAAGCAGGCCGACTGGGTGACTGTAAGGAGGAAGCGTAGCCCTAAACAGAAGCCCCGTGTGCACCGCCAACCCGTTCACATTTCTAACCCTTTTTCCCCACTTGGCGACACACCCGCCGAGGATCAAACTCTGGTTATTGGCGACTCTGTTTTGAGAAATGTGAAGTTAGCGACACCAGCAACCATAGTCAATTGTCTTCCGGGGGCCAGAGCAGGCGACACTGAAGGAAATTTGAAACTGCTGGCTAAGGCTAAGCGTAAATTTGGTAAGATTGTAATTCACGTCGGCAGTAATGACACCCGGTTCCACCAATTGGAGGTCACTAAAATTAACATTGAATTGTGTGTAACTTTGCAAAAACAATGTCGGACTCTGTAGTTTTCTCTGGGCTCCTCCCCAATTGGACCAGGAGTGACATGTTTAGCCGCATGTTCTCCCTGAATTGCTGGCTGTCTGAGTGGTGTCCAAAAAATGAGGTGGGCTTCATAGATAATTGGCAAAGCTTCTGGGGACAACCTGGTCTTGTTAGGAGAGACGGCATCCATCCCACTTTGGATGGAGCAGCTCTCATTTCTAGAAATCTGACCAATTTTCTTAAATCCTCCAAACCGTGACTATCCAGGGTTGGGACCAGGAAGCAGAGTTGTAGTCTTACACACCTCTCTGCAGCTTCTCTCCCCCTGCCATCCCCTCATTACCCAATCCCCGTAGAGATGGTACCTGCTCCCAGACCACCGATAACCAGCAAAAATCTATTTAAGCATAAAAATTCAAAAAGAAAAAATAATATAGCACCTTCAACTGCACCACAAACTAAAACAGTTAAATGTGGTCTATTAAACATTAGGTCTCTCTCTTCTAAGTCCCTGTTAATAAATGATATAATAATTGATCAACATATTGATTTATTCTGCCTTACAGAAACCTGGTTACAGCAGGATGAATATGTTAGTTTAAATGAGTCAACACCCCCGAGTCACACTAACTGCCATAACGTAGCATGGGCCGAGGCGGAGGATTAGCAGCAATCTTCCATTCCAGCTTATTAATTAATCCAAAACCCAGACAGAGCTTTAATTTGTTTGAAAGCTTGATTCTTAGTCTTGTCCATCCAAATTGGAAGTCCCAAAAACCAGTTTTATTTGTTATTATCTATCGTCCACCTGGTCATTACTGTGAGTTTCTCTGAATTTTCAGACCTTTTGTCTGACTTAGTGCTTAGCTCAGATAAGATAATTATAGTGGGCGATTTTAACATCCACACACATGCTGAGAATGACAGCCTCAACACTGCATTTAATCTATTATTAGACTCAATTGGCTTTGCTCAAAATGTAAATGAGTCCACCCACCACTTTAATCATGGTATGGAAATTGAAGACTTAACAGTATTCCCTGAAAACTCCTTTCTGTCTGATCATTTCTTAATAACATTTACATTTACTCTGATGGACTACCCAGCAGTGGGGAATAAGTTTCATTACACTAGAAGTCTTTCAGAAAGCGCTGTAACTAGGTTTAAGGATATGATTCCTTCTTTATGTTCTCTAATGCCATATACCAACACAGTGCAGAGTAGCTACCTAAACTCTGTGAGTGAGATAGAGTATCTCATCAATAGTTTTACATCCTCATTGAAGACAACTTTGGATGCTGTAGCTCCTCTGAAAAAGAGAGCCTTAAATCAGAAGTGCCTGACTCCGTGGTATAACTCACAAACTCGCAGCTTAAAGCAGATAATCCGTAAGCTGGAGAGGAAATGGAGTCTCACTAATTTAGAAGATCTTCACTTAGCCTGGAAAAAGAGTCTGTTGTTCTATAAAAAAGCCCTCCGTAAAGCTAGGACATCTTACTACTCATCACTAATTGAAGAAAATAAGAACAACCCCAGGTTTCTTTTCAGCACTGTAGCCAGGCTGACAAAGAGTCAGAGGTCTATTGAGCAGAGTATTCCTTTAACTTTAACTAGTAATGACTTCATGACTTTCTTTGCTAATACAATTCTAACTATTAGAGAAAAAATTACTCATAACCATCCCAAAGACATATCGTTATCTTTGGCTGCTTTCAGTGATGCCGGTATTTGGTTACACTCTTTCTCTCCGATTGTTCTGTCTGAGTTATTTTCATTAGTTACTTCATCCAAACCATCAACATGTCTATTAGACCCCATTCCTACCAGGTTGCTCAAGAAAGCCCTACCATTAATTAATGCTTCGATCTTAAATATGATCAATCTATCTTTATTAGTTGGCTATGTACCACAGGCTTTTAAGGTGGCAGGAATTAAACCATTACTTAAAAAGCCATCACTTGACCCAGCTATCTTAGCTAATTATAGGCCAATCTCCAACCTTCCTTTTCTCTCAAAAATTCTTGAAAGGGTAGTTGTAAAACAGCTAACTGATCATCTGCAGAGGAATGGTCTATTTGAAGAGTTTCAGTCAGGTTTTAGAATCCATCATAGTACAGAAACAGCATTAGTGAAGGTTACAAACGATCTTCTTATGGCCTCAGACAGTGGACTCATCTCTGTGCTTGTTCTGTTAGACCTCAGTGCTGCGTTTGATACTGTTGACCATAAAATTTTATTACAGAGATTAGAGCATGCCATAGGTATTAAAGGCACTGCGCTGCAGTGATTTGAATCATATTTATCTAATAGATTACAATTTGTTCATGTAAATGGGGATTCTTCTTCACAGACTAAGGTTAATT
Source organism: Thalassophryne amazonica (assembly GCF_902500255.1). Classification (NCBI taxonomy): domain Eukaryota; kingdom Metazoa; phylum Chordata; class Actinopteri; order Batrachoidiformes; family Batrachoididae; genus Thalassophryne; species Thalassophryne amazonica. The sequence goes on from NC_047112.1 coordinate 15,295,871, forward strand.
ATGGAGTTTCACAAGGTTCTGTGCTAGGACCAATTTTATTGACTTTATACATGTTTCCCTTAGGCAGTATTATTAGACAGCATTGCTTAAATTTTCATTGTTACGCAGATGATACCCAGCTTTATCTATCCATGAAGCCAGAGGACACACACCAATTAGCTAAACTGCAGGATTGTCTTACAGACATAAAGACATGGATGACCTCTAATTTCCTGCTTTTAAACTCAGATAAAACTGAAGTTATTGTACTTGGCCCCACAAATCTTAGAAACATGGTGTCTAACCAGATCCTTACTCTGGATGACATTACCCTGACCTCTAGTAATACTGTGAGAAATCTTGGAGTCATTTTTGATCAGGATATGTCATTCAATGCGCATATTAAACAAATATGTAGGACTGCTTTTTTGCATTTGCGCAATATCTCTAAAATTAGAAATGTCTTGTCTCAGAGTGATGCTGAAAAACTAATTCATGCATTTATTTCCTCTAGGCTGGACTATTGTAATTCATTATTATCAGGTTGTCCTAAAAGTTCCCTGAAAAGCCTTCAGTTAATTCAAAATGCTGCAGCTAGAGTACTGACAGGGACTAGAAGGAGAGAGCATATCTCACCCATATTGGCCTCTCTTCATTGGCTTCCTGTTAATTCTAGAATAGAATTTAAAATTCTTCTTCTTACTTATAAGGTTTTGAATAATCAGGTCCCATCTTATCTTAGGGACCTCATAGTACCATATCACCCCAATAGAGCGCTTCGCTCTCAGACTGCAGGCTTACTTGTAGTTCCTAGGGTTTGTAAGAGTAGAATGGGAGGCAGAGCCTTCAGCTTTCAGGCTCCTCTCCTGTGGAACCAGCTCCCAATTCAGATCAGGGACACAGACACCCTCTCTACTTTTAAGATTAGACTTAAAAGCTAAAGCTTATAGTTAGGGCTGGATCAGGTGACCCTGAACCATCCCTTAGTTATGCTGCTATAGACTTAGACTGCTGGGGGGTTCCCATGATGCACTGAGTGTTTCTTTCTCTTTTTGCTCTGTATGCACCACTCTGCATTTAATCATTAGTGATTGATCTCTGCTCTCTTCCACAGCATGTCTTTTTCCTGGTTCTCTCCCTCAGCCCCAACCAGTCCCAGCAGAAGACTGCCCCTCCCTGAGCCTAGTTCTGCTGGAGGTTTCTTCCTGTTAAAAGGGAGTTTTTCCTTCCCACTGTCGCCAAGTGCTTGCTCACAGGGGGTCGTTTTGACCGTTGGGGTTATTCCGTAATTATTGTATGGCCTTGCCTTACAATATAAAGCGCCTTGGGGCAGCTGTTTGTTGTGATTTGGCGCTATATAAATAAAATTGATTTGATTTGATTTGATTTGATCAGTCAAAGGTCAATCAAAAGTCAGGGTCCCAGTTATCAAAAATATAGTTAAAAAAATTCCCAGGATAACTGTAACAGTATAACAGTATAACTGCAGAGGTGATGGAGAAGCTGGTATCAATCAGTAAATAATTTGTTGCTACATAATATAATGCCATTAGTGCTAGAGGTGGGCGGATCGATCCTAATATCGATAATATTGATACCAACGCTGGTATTGATATTGAATGATCCTCATGTAAAAAGATTGATACTCAAGCTTTTATTCTCTCCCGCACGCACTGACTGCTGCGCATGGAGATTCATCAAAGTTTACTCTCTGTAAGAGCAGTGCTGTGCTGCGTCACACAACACGGAGCAGCGCACCCTTGTATTGTGGTTTGTCAGCCCTCTACTTCAGGACATTTTGTTTTAAGTTGTATTGAGTGATATTTTTTAAACAAAAATGTTGATTGTGATACTAAAGTATTTTGTTGTCACGTACAATGTTTGGCTAAATTCCGTCCTAGGTCTTTTGGATCCTTTGGATCTATGAAGCTTAAATATGAAAAAGTATCTGTATCGATATCAGCGATACTGGGCCTGTATTTACTTGGTATCGTATCAATACCAAAATTCCCGATATCGCCCACCTCTAATTCGTGCCATTGCGGGGGGGATTTTCCAGGATATCTCCAAAAATAAAATGGCTAGAAAGTTGATTTAAACCTTATTTTAGATTTTATAGCGATCAGCGCTCAGCTTCAGAGTGGAGTAGAGCGGAGAAGGATTTTCTTTGAATAAAACAGATCAAATCCAGGCTTGCATCTCAAATGTACCTTCTGGCAATTTGTAGTTAAACTTTCAGGTCTTCTTTTTAAGAAAATCCTCCTCTATACCACTTCATCATGAAGATGGATAACTGGTGATACAAAATGTAAAATTTGCACTGTGCATAATTTCTTCAGTCACAGCCACATAAGCCTGTAACTTCTTTTGGGTTGTCTGGGTGTCTTGGTGGCTTTCCTCACTCTTCTCCTTCTTGCACAGTCACTCAGTTTTTCAGAACTGTTGACTCCACGCAGATTTACCATAGAGTGTCATATTGTTTGTATTTCTTCATAATTGATATAAATAAAGTCCAAGACATGTTCAGTGGCAGCTTCACCATCAGAACGGGGGATGTAAATTTTTGATCACGGTCATTTGGGTAGTTTCTTTTGTCATTATGATTTAAAAAGTGTGAACACTTGTTTGATAATAAATGGCTTCACCCAACCACTAACCATGAGTGAAAAAAAGTTTTTGTGTTATCATTCATATTCTCTGAAAAATGGCCAAAAAACAAAAACAAAAAAACAAAAATTCTGCCAGGGTATGTAAACGTTTGAGCACAACTGTATAATCTATTCTTCATATTATGAATAAAATATTCATTCAGATTCTTTTTTTGTTTGTTTGTTTTTGCTTTAATCCCTGAAACCAATACGTGTCGTGAGCACAGACACACACACACACACACCTTCTTTGAGCGAGTGTGGGGCTAATAGGGTTAAATGTCATGTACAAATCATCACTGGCGTCAACTTCACTGCCAATCGCTCTGAATCTCACGCACACACATATTGACATAGCGTCCCGCGGGGTCCCGCCGTGCCGTGCACAGATGGGTTATTTCCCCCCTGCTGATTTTGTACGTGTGCGAGACCCTGGAAGGCCATGAGGGGCTTTGCGGTGAACAAGGTGCACCTTCTCGGTCTAATTAATTTACTGTTATACGGCACCTGGTTCAGGCCAGATAGAGCTGAGGGCACGCACATGTGAGCCTGAAATGGAGAGGCGGAGGAAGGACAGCAGAGGGAGGCGGGTGAGGATGGACCGGTTAGGAGAGACGAGATAAAAGACAGAAATAAAAGCTAGAAAATGCAAGAACCTGAAGTGAGGACTTTAGGATGCAAGAGTAAAAGGAGGTGAGGAGAGGATGGAGGGAATATGAAATGGCAGGAGAAGGGTGAAGGGAGCATTGGGGAGGGACGGATGGATGGAGGGATGGAGGGAGGAGGCAATAAATGGGGTTTTGAACTGATTAAAATAAGCCGATCCTTTGATCATGTTTAAGGCCTTAAAATGGAAATCTGTTTCCTCTGATGAAGTGGGGGGCACAAGAACACAGCTGATTATATTTCTGTGCTGGAAAATATATAAAAGACATAACGCATCACATGTACAAACAAAAAAAAGCATGTGACGCATCAGAGCCCCTTCTGTTACATGACTACGCCCTTATTCAAGACTTTAATCACCATTTCAAAGCTGAACTCAACATGCAAATATACAAAGTTGCTTAGTTTTCTCAGAATGTCCTTTTTTAAATAACAATGTGACATTTTCATATGTTTGAGGAGGTTAAAAATAGTGACACATCAATATTTCAAATCCAGCTGCTTCAATATGAAAAATTGTGAATTGATTATACTATTATTATACTATTGTATTTTATATTTTTTAAGTGAAAAATGAAAGGCTTCATTGTTTTGACACGTGGCGCATTTTGGGAAATAGCATTGATTTGTTTAATTATTACTTTTTCAAACAAATAATTTTGAAAATATCTCATATTACTTCTGTATGTGAATATACTCCGTAAACTAGTATTACAGCCTTAGCCAGATAATGTCCAATTTCAGGAAAAAAGGTCTCGCAGTCAATAAATGACACGCCTACTAAATGAAACAGCCACATCGTAGAACAGTGTCCAATAAATTTAAATTCTACTCCACTTTACAGTTCAGGTTAGGGTCTGAGGGATAAGGTTTATGGATCAGGGTTCAGGATTAAGGGTTAGAGGTTGGGGTTAGAGTTGGGGCTTGGTGTTAGTGCAAGGGGTTGTCTGACGGATACAGTTTAGGGTTTGTGATTAAGGGTTAGGATTAGAGGTTGGGGTTAGGGTTGAGGCTTGATGTTAGGGAAGGGGGTTGGCTGAGGGATAGGGTTTGGGGACAAAGGGTTAGGATTGTGTGTTGGGGATATGGTTGGGGCTTGGTGTTAGGACAAGGGGTTGCCTAAGGGATAGGGTTTGGGGGCTGGGATTAAGGGTTGAGATTAGAGGTTGGGGTTAGGGTTTGGTGTTTGGGCTAGGGGTTAAAGACTTTGCATATGGATTAGGGGTTGGAGCTAGGATTTGGGGTTAGAATTGTAGGTTGAGGTTAGGGATTGGTATTTGGTTTAGGAGTTAGGGTTGGGGGTTAGGTCTATCTTTGTGCTTTTGTTACTGTACTTCTGGCAGGAAGTTGTCAGAAGGTGTTCTGTGTAGTCTAAAAAGTGGGTACTCCATGTATCCAGAACATCTAGTTGCATGGTAGCATCTTGGTCAAAACCAAACCTGGTCTTGTTAGGAGAGACGGCATCCATCCCACTTTGGATGGAGCAGCTCTCATTTCTAGAAATCTGGCCAATTTTCTTAAATCCTCCAAACCGTGACTATCCAGGGTTGGGACCAGGAAGCAGAGTTGTAGTCTTACACACCTCTCTGCAGCTTCTCTCCCCCTGCCATCCCCTCATTACCCCATCCCCGTAGAGATGGTGCCTGCTCCCAGACTACCAATAACCAGCAAAAATCTATTTAAGCATAAAAATTCAAAAAGAAAAAATAATATAGCACCTTCAACTGCACCACAGACTAAAACAGTTAAATGTGTTGTGTGGGCCGCTGAAGAGGAGGTACTGCTGGCCCACCACCACCAGAGGGCGCCCCGCCTGGAGTGCGGGCTCCAGGCACCAGAGGGCGCTGCCGCCTCACAGGAGCAGCCCAGGTGACAGCCGTCACCCATCACCTGAAACAGCTGACATCCATCAGCTGAGGGGTATATCAGCTGGACGGCATCTCCATCTCATTGCCGAGATATCGTTCTACCAGGAAGGTAACGCACTCAGCCAGTCATCTCATTTCTGAGGAATAACCTTTTTGCTTGTGCTTAAGACAGCTGAAGACTGAACTAGATTCATATCGGATAAGTACCCTACACTGCAGTATTGTTTGTGACTAGAGGTGGAGGTGGTGTTTCCACCCTACGTGTTGCTGGGTGCAGCCGCACCCACATCTGACTGTTTCTGTTCCTCGCCAGCAGTACCGGATCCGACGAGCAGAGGCAGTGGCCACCTGGGAGTTCGGGACTTGGCGGCTCCAGTATTCCCGGGGTTCGGTGGCAGAGGAAATCGGGTGGTTCCGGTTCGACTCGGACAGACGTCTCCTATCGTCGAGCCTGCCCACACGACACCAGTGGAATTGGTTTATTTTTACAATTGTGATCTGTTGTGTTTGTTGTGCGAATTCACAACAGTAAAACCTTGTTATTTGACTTCTTCATTGTCCGTTCATTTGCGCCCCCTGTTGTGGGTCCGTGTACTGACACTTTCCCAACAAAATGTGGTCTATTAAACATTAGGTCTCTCTCTTCTAAGTCCCTGTTGGTAAATGATATAATAATTGATCAACATATTGATTTATTCTGCCTTACAGAAACCTGGTTACAGCAGGATGAATATGTTAGTTTAAATGAGTCAACACCCCCGAGTCACACTAACTGTCAGAATGCTCGTAGCACGGGCCGGTGCGGAGGATTAGCAGCAATCTTCCATTCCAGCTTATTAATTAATCAAAAACCCAGACAGAGCTTTAATTCATTTGAAAGCTTGACTCTTAGTCTTGTCCATCCAAATTGGAAGTCCCAAAAAACAGTTTTATTTGTTATTATCTATCGTCCACCTGGTCGTTACTGTGAGTTTCTCTGTGAATTTTCAGACCTTTTGTCTGACTTAGTGCTTAGCTCAGATAAGATAATTATAGTGGGCGATTTTAACATCCACACAGATGCTGAGAATGACAGCCTCAACACTGCATTTAATCTATTATTAGACTCTATTGGCTTTGCTCAAAAAGTAAATGAGTCCACCCACCACTTTAATCATATCTTAGATCTTGTTCTGACTTATGGTATGGAAATAGAAGACTTAACAGTATTCCCTGAAAACTCCCTTCTGTCTGATCATTTCTTAATAACATTTACATTTACTCTGATGGACTACCCAGCAGTGGGGAATAAGTTTCATTACACTAGAAGTCTTTCAGAAAGCGCTGTAACTAGGTTTAAGGATTTGATTCCTTCTTTATGTTCTCTAATGCCATATACCAACACAGTGCAGAGTAGCTACCTAAACTCTGTAAGTGAGATAGAGTATCTCGTCAATAGTTTTACATCCTCATTGAAGACAACTTTGGATGCTGTAGCTCCTCTAAAAAAGAGAGCTTTAAATCAGAAGTGCCTGACTCCGTGGTATAACTCACAAACTCGTAGCTTAAAGCAGATAACCCGTAAGTTGGAGAGGAAATGGCATCTCACTAATTAGAAGATCTTCACTTAGCCTGGAAAAAGAGTCTGTTGCTCTATAAAAAAGCCCTCCGTAAAGCTAGGACATCTTTCTACTCATCACTAATTGAAGAAAATAAGAACAACCCCAGGTTTCTTTTCAGCACTGTAGCCAGGCTGACAAAGAGTCAGAGCTCTATTGAGCTGAGTATTCCATTAACTTTAACTAGTAATGACTTCATGACTTTCTTTGCTAACAAAATTTTAACTATTAGAGAAAAAATTACTCATAACCATCCCAAAGACGTATCGTTATCTTTGGCTGCTTTCAGTGATGCCGGTATTTGGTTAGACTCTTTCTCTCCGATTGTTCTGTCTGAGTTATTTTCATTAGTTACTTCATCCAAACCATCAACATGTTTATTAGACCCCATTCCTACCAGGCTGCTCAAGGAAGCCCTACCATTATTTAATGCTTCGATCTTAAATATGATCAATCTATCTTTGTTAGTTGGCTATGTACCACAGGCTTTTAAGGTGGCAGTAATTAAACCATTACTTAAAAAGCCATCACTTGACCCAGCTATCTTAGCTAATTATAGGCCAATCTCCAACCTTCCTTTTCTCTCAAAAATTCTTGAAAGGGTAGTTGTAAAACAGCTAACTGATCATCTGCAGAGGAATGGTCTATTTGAAGAGTTTCAGTCAGGTTTTAGAATTCATCATAGTACAGAAACAGCATTAGTGAAGGTTACAAATGATCTTCTTATGGCCTCGGACAGTGGACTCATCTCTGTGCTTGTTCTGTTAGACCTCAGTGCTGCTTTTGATACTGTTGACCATAAAATTTTATTACAGAGATTAGAGCATGCCATAGGTATTAAAGGCACTGCGCTGCGGTGGTTTGAATCATATTTGTCTAATAGATTACAATTTGTTCATGTAAATGGGGAATCTTCTTCACAGACTAAAGTTAATTATGGAGTTCCACAAGGTTCTGTGCTAGGACCAATTTTATTCACTTTATACATGCTTCCCTTAGGCAGTATTATTAGACGGTATTGCTTAAATTTTCATTGTTACGCAGATGATACCCAGCTTTATCTATCCATGAAGCCAGAGGACACACACCAATTAGCTAAACTGCAGGATTGTCTTACAGACATAAAGACATGGATGACCTCTAATTTCCTGCTTTTAAACTCAGATAAAACTGAAGTTATTGTACTTGGCCCCACAAATCTTAGAAACATGGTGTCTAACCAGATCCTTACTGTGGATGGCATTACCCTGACCTCTAGTAATACTGTGAGAAATCTTGGAGTCATTTTTGATCAGGATATGTCATTCAAAGCGCATATTAAACAAATATGTAGGACTGCTTTTTTGCATTTACGCAATATCTCTAAAATCAGTAAGGTCTTGTCTCAGAGTGATGCTGAAAAACTAATTCATGCATTTATTTCCTCTAGGCTGGACTATTGTAATTCATTATTATCAGGTTGTCCTAAAAGTTCCCTAAAAAGCCTTCAGTTAATTCAAAATGCTGCAGCTAGAGTACCCATATTGGCCTCTCTTCATTGGCTTCCTGTTAATTCTAGAATAGAATTTAAAATTCTTCTTCTTACTTATAAGGTTTTGAATAATCAGGTCCCATCTTATCTTAGGGACCTCGTAGTACCATATCACCCCAATAGAGCGCTTCGCTCTCAGACTGCAGGCTTACTTGTAGTTCCTAGGGTTTGTAAGAGTAGAATGGGAGGCAGAGCCTTCAGCTTTCAGGCTCCTCTCCTGTGGAACCAGCTCCCAATTCAGATCAGGGAGACAGACACCCTCTCTACTTTTAAGATTAGGCTTAAAACTTTCCTTTTTGCTAAAGCTTATAGTTAGGGCTGGATCAGGTGACCCTGAACCATCCCTTAGTTATGCTGCTATAGACGTAGACTGCTGGGGGGTTCCCATGATGCACTGTTTCTTTCTCTTTTTGCTCTGTATGCACCACTCTGCATTTAATCATTAGTGATCGATCTCTGCTCCCCTCCACAGCATGTCTTTTTCCTGGTTCTCTCCCTCAGCCCCAACCAGTCCCAGCAGAAGACTGCCCCTCCCTGAGCCTGGTTCTGCTGGAGGTTTCTTCCTGTTAAAAGGGAGTTTTTCCTTCCCACTGTAGCCAAGTGCTTGCTCACAGGGGGTCGTTTTGACCGTTGGGGTTTTACATAATTATTGTATGGCCTTGCCTTACAATATAAAGCGCCTTGGGGCAACTGTTTGTTGTGATTTGGCGCTATATAAAAAAATTGATTGATTGATTGATTGATTGATGTACCATTTAGTTTTCTTTGCTTTGTAGTCAAAGTACACAGAGACATACAGCAGTGACATTTATTGAAATTAGAGATGTTAAGTGCATATGTGGATGTTTAACTTCGTCAGGCTCCGTTATATTTGTTGTACATGACTGTTCCGTGGGACATAAAGCAGAAATATAGGACGCTTGGTGTCCTTCAACCTTTAATGTCTTCACATTTTTCAATAGAATGTAATAGATATTAGTATGCTCTACCAAACGGTTGAGCTGACCGTTAAAGGGTTAATGTGGGACGTTAACGTCTGTTAAACAACCAAAGAGTAGAGGTATATTTCTCTGACAGTATATTTCGCTGCAAAAACCATCTCTCGTGCACCCCTGTACGAGAGACTGTACCTCAGTCATCATCTGCCTCATTCTCTTTTTATTTTGCAGCTATATTCATTAGAAGAAATCCTTTCTGGAGGGTTGTGTGAACGTTTTTGCAAAGAGCATCCTTAAGGAAAGTGTGTGAGCATTTTAGTCTTCTTGCAGTTAAACCTTGTTAATGTTTCTGAGCTATTGTCCTGATGGCTGACATCGAACCCACTTGATTTGTCAGCTAGTCACACGATCAGAGTAACACATCGTCCCAGAGCTGAATGCACTTTAATTAAGCACAGCGAGAGTTGTCGCCATCTGAGGGAATGAATAAAATAAAGCATCAATGATACGACAACTTCACTCCCAATAGTGTGATGCTGTGCGAACTGATTGCTCTCTGAGTTCATTAGGTTCCAGACCGCTGCTCCTCCTGGATTACCATAACCTGCCAACCGTGAAACACCACCAAACAGTTTTCTGCTTGTAAAAAAAAAAAAAAAAAAAAAGTATCCCCTCGCTCTGCTACCTCTCACAGCCACAGAGAGAAAGAGGGCGGAGAGGTTATGCTACCTGTGTGTTTTTGTAATGAAAACCTACACTCAACTAATAAAAGCATGGAAGAGACGGGGAGATGTGCAAATGGAAATACTGGAAAGTGGAATTAATGCAAACAAGTGATAACTACAATTTAAATATATGCAACGAGCTTAACAGGCAGTGTAACAAAACGTAAGGGAATCAAATTCAACGAAACAGTTAAACACTCTTCCTTATTATTTATATTTAGATTTTCGTTTAAGGATACATTCACTTTTTTACAATGTTAGTCACAGACTGAAAAACTCCATCAGACTGTACAACTCATTTGGGGGGAGGAGGAGTAACAGGAAGACAGAGGTCGTGAATGAGAGGAACAGTCGTACAATGCTGCTGGAGTCGTACAATGCTGCTGGAACCTAAATTTACCTGAGGAAGTCTTCCCAAGGGATCAATAAAGTTCTGTCTAATCTAATCTTCTCAAAGCTTTTGGCCAACAGCTATTGCCTGTTCATAGATTTTGATAGTGGTGTTTTCCACTTGAAGAATTACAAAAGATTACAAATGTACTAAATCAGACAAATAAACCATTATTTTTCTGATATTTTAACAATGGTTACATTCTAAAACTCAAATGGACACAATCACAAGACCCAACAACCCATCTGAATGGATTTAGCTGAAACAGATATTTATTGGAAATGCCTTGGGATCCCCAGGAAGAGTTAGAGGGTTTGACCAAGGATAGGGAAGTGTGGGATGAACTTCTTGGTCTACTACCACTGTGACCTGGACCCAGATAAAGTGGCACAAAATAAATGAATGAATGAATGAATGAGACATGTCTTCCTTCTCTCTCAAAATATGTGTGATTTTGACAGCCCAGTCTTACATTTTTTTCATGCTCCCATCATATAATGAGTCAAATTTTTTAATTTTAATTTTTTAACTCACTATTATTAACCCTACTCCTACCCACAACCATAACCACATGACCCCCCCCTTCACTTTTAATTTTGTGCACAACACGAACCATATATATATATATATATATATATATATATATATATATATATATATATATATATATATATATATATATATATATATATATATATATATATATATATATATATATATCTTGAATTTTGGCAGGGGTTAGTGACCAAGCCCCCGAGTGAAACAAGGGCAAAGTCCAAGGGATTCTTATATTTCTTGAATTGACCTTGTTTGGCAGTTTCTCCTCGGTCTGGTGGCCATCAAGGCCACAGCAGCTTGTTTTTACATTTTGTATCTCCAAAGTTACATTTTAAAATCTACATTGAATTGATTTCCTGCTTATGTAAGATTGCATTATGTTCCCTGTTTCCTGTACTATATACGTTGCTCCACAGTATTAGTCACATCTGTCCAAAAATGTGTCATGAAGAGGAAGAAAACAGAAATCACACCAGTCTGTCATATTTGTTTATTTTTGAAACATGGTACGACTTCTTCATGCAACAATAAGCAAAATGAAGGTACATTATGTATTTATTACGCAAATTCCATGTTAGCACAAGCTGAAGAAAACATGCAATGCAATTAAATGTTTGAAAATGTGGTACATTATTTATTTCTAAAGGTCACCAGACTTAGCTTAGCTGACTTGCTGTTGTGGTTCTTGTTGTCTCAAACAATCCAACCAAATGTTGTGTTGAGCAGTCTGAAACTTACATTCCCTCTTTTTATTCCAGAGCATGGTCCTTCAGTTTGAGAGCAAGATTTCTTAAATTTACTCATCTCTGAGGTGAAAAACCTTCTTCTGCTTCTCCATAGTGCAAGACAGTACTTTATTCAGTATACAGGAACAGCCTGTCATGCGTGTAGATGGTTCCATCTTGTGGCCATAGATGATAACGCAGTATTTTTCATGTAGAAGTCGGTTTGGAATATTCATCTCTGGACCTCCCAAACTAGTTAAAACACCAGGACTCATAGTCAAATATGGTATATATTTTCAATCCTTAAAAAAAGAAAAAACACAAACCAACAAGCAACACCAACCAAAATCCAACTCAAAACTCTAACCTTTTTGCATCGTTGACATTTGGCCCCATGATGCTTTGTGCCACTGCTGTTTGATTTCCTTACAAGCAGCCAGTGGAAATAATGTGACTCAAGGTGGACTCTTGACTCACTGTTTCAACACCCTCAGCATACATTGCAGTCCACCCTGTGTGTTTGTTCTGATAAAAACGCTCCTGCAAATTAAAATTCGGACTCCTCTGTGTTGACTGTTGACACGGTCGGTAGCAGTCACAGCTGAAGGTGTATCCCAGTGAATATTGACCTATTAGTGCAGGTTGGGCGGCTCTATTCTTCTGAAACATACAAAGTACTTTTAAATTTGAAAACGCTTACACTCAGAAAAACATCATCAGTGAGACCTTGTGAGTGTTCCAAGTACTTAAAACCTTTGCTGAAAATGAAAACATGGGAAATTTACTCAAAGTATTAAAATGCCCCTCCATTTATGAGTCATACATTATGCAGATCATTTTCATTATATTATCTGTTTTTCAAAGCACAGGTGGACCTCATGCCCCGGACCGTTCCATTTCATGGTATCATTTTTATGCTTTTCCCATTTCTGATTTCACATGTCTCATTAGTGCTGTGTTCAGTCAGTAAAGGTCTGGTTCTCTGTGTTGTCAGGCTGCAGAGGATCAGTCGCATACAAACACCCTGTCAGCTGCTTTGTTTCCATGCTGGCAAAAGCAGACAGTGAGAACATGTTCATACATTCACACCAAAGAAGCACTGCTAAGAAGCATTGTTGCATAATTGCTAAGAAGCATTGTTGGACTTCTGGTGTGTTACGGTGGTCTGCCGGTGCCCATTTCTGACACCTGATTGAGTACAATTTTTGCTAAAATAATAATTAGATATCCAGTCATGGAAGAAAAACGTGTAATCTGTGGTAAAAGTGCTGTTATAGAGTGTGGTGTCCAACTGGGAAAATATTGAACATGTTCAAAAACTTGTGACGTTGTAAGACATCATGATCCACAAACAAGAATAGTTGGTTGTAATCTGTCTAGATAGTGGGTCTTTTACTTTAATTTTACAGATGGCTCTGAATTTGGGGCAGTGGTTTTTGTTCATTTGTGCCCAGAAGACACACTTCCTTCATTCCCTCATTTTAATTATTTTGTGCAGAGAAGATTCATTTCTTTTCCACGTTTTAATTTATTTTCCACAGAAGATGCATTTCTTTCCCACCTTTTAACTGATTTGTGTGCAGAAGATTCATGTCTTTCCCACGTTTTAAGTGATTTGTATGCATGAGATGCATTTCCTTATGTTTTAATTGATTTGTATGCAGAAGATGTATTTCCTCATGTTTTAATTGATTTGTGTGTAGATGTATTACTTTCCAATATTTTAGTTAATTTATGTGCAGAAGCTACATTTTATCACACTTTTTAAATGAATTTGTGCACAGAAGATTCATTTCTTTCCCATGTTTTTACAAAAATGTAAAATTGATTTTCTTCTGATACATTTCCTTGTGTTTTAATTGATTTGTGCACCGATGTATTTGTTCTGATGTCTTTGTTCATTTAAGTGCAGAAATACATTTCATTCACACTTTTTAATGAATTTGTGCACAGAAGCTCCGTTTTGTTCCCATGTTTTAATTCATTTGTGCACAGAAGATGCCTGTAGTTACCACATTACAATTAATATGTGCACAGAAGATGCATTTCTTTCCCATGCTGGATTAATGCATTCCCCATGTTTGATTAATTTGTTCTCTCATTTTGACAAATTCATTTTGATTAAGCTAGAGAAAGAATTATACCTTGTGTGGACTGTTATTTACTTGGTTATTCCATACCATCTAACCAAATGAACTAAGCATTTTCAGCTGAGAAAAACTATGCTTGTGGACATACAAAGTAAAGAAACATCGAACTCTGAATTTAGACAAAAATGAAGGGTTTATGTTGGTTAACTAGCTGACTTAAAATTGGAATAGAAAACTGTGCCATTACTTGGACGCAAACCAGTGACATAAGGTGACAACTGGATGTCTTTGGTAGTGGATTTCTTGGGTTTTGTTGGATTGACTTTGTGTCAAATGAATGGTTAGTTAGGGAGATTCAGATGAGGAGCATCACTTCCAGTATGAGGAAACATCAGCTACGACATTGTGGCCACGTGATGCGTTTCTTTGGACATAATCCAGAACACAATTGCCTCAGCAAATGGAAAATGTCGTAAATTACTGCAGTCAAATGTGTCCATTTGCAGCAGAGGCATTATTACCATGTGTGCCACCAAGCGAGCAGGATATTGTAATTGGGCCAGTGTGTGAACAAAATAACTACAACACAAAATGAATAAACAAACAAAAAATGGATGGATAGATTTTCACCAAACTTGGTGTGTCTATTACTTTGGTTTGTTTCCCCAGATGATTAACTTTTGCAAGAGATTGGTCAGAGGACAAGATCAAGCACAACAGAGCCCAACAACATATTTCCAACAATCTCTCTGCTACCAGTGTGGCTATGCTCACATTAATCAATAAATATTTGTGACTGATTGACATGTGAGTCATAAATAAATCATACTATGAAGTCACAAATACAAAACAAAAAACAAAACAAAACAAAAAACCCTTTTGACTATTTGGGGTTCCTCAAAGCTCATTTTGTGTATTGCTGATATTATTATTCATAATATAAATTTATCTCAGTGTGCAGAGCATGCACGGTATGCATCAGCCCTCTGGTGCCTTTCACTGTAGATTGACCAGATTTAATATCTGTATATAAATCAGTTCAGCCTGATTCCACTTTTATTTGAAATTCATGAAACAAACGTGTGCACGCTCTATATGGTCATCAGTGTGTTTTCTGTGCTTATTTTACGTGCTGTGATTTGAGCTGCTGGCTCACAGAGATGATGCAGTTAGACTCTTTAAGTAGCATATCTAATTCCTCATTGCTAAAAGTAGCAAATTGAATTTTTCCAAAGATGCGTAGGCACACTTGCACATCTCCACCATGCAGCCGTTTTCCATTTTAATATTTATTTTCACGCTTCCTCTCGTATTCACATCAGCGTGAGTGTATGTGTGCAGGTGATTACAGTCTGAGCTACTTACCTTGGCCTGAACAATGCCGAGCTGTGAATAGGAGCCGCTCATGTGCTTTACTATAATGGCTTTGCAGGACCGTGTGCTCCCTCTGTGTTTGAGACATATAGAGACAATGCATGTGCTGCTGGCTGTATTATTATGGGCATAATCTTACTGTGCAGATGGTTTCATTCTGCAGAGCGAGGGTGAGGGGGGAGAGATGTAGTGACATAAAGAGTATAGGTTACAGTATATTAAGAATAATATCGGCTCCGATGGGTTTGTAAAGGACCACAGTGACACACGGACAGGAAGAGGTGAAATTACACAGTATCAGTAGGAGTGTTGATGATGAACAGTAGTGGCTGTGTACTGCACTTCAACACACACACACACACACACACACACACACACACACACACACACACACACACACACACACACACACACACACACACACACACACACACACACACACACACACACACACACACACACACACACACACACACACACACACACACACACACGTGATGTTTGTTGCTCCAACAGAGTGAGAAGGAAAATACTGCCAACTCTGCTTTAACTGACACAAAAAACTTCTCCATTCAAATCATGCAGAGAATTTGTTGGTTGCATCTACTTGACTTAACCCCCCCCCCCCCCCCCCCCAAAAAAAAGAATTGTAATCTCATTTGATAATCTCTTACTTCATGTTCATGTACAGACAGAATCCTCATATTCCACATTATGAAAAAAGTCACTGAGAAACAATAATGACTAAACTCTATGTGCTTGAAAACAAACTGGGACGTTGTGTTTTTTATAAAGTTCACATCTCCAGCCTCAAGTGCCGATTGGTTTGCTGAATCAGTCTGCTGGCTGCATCTCCCCCCCCAATATTTTTCATATCATTTTTTTTCTGTGAAGAAAATGACAAATGGATTACAATGATGATGAAAAATGCTGAATTAATTTATGAACTTTTCACAAAATTTTTCCCAAGAGCAAAATGATTTAAATGCATGCATGCACGCACACACAGACACACACACACACGCACCTACACAAAATTCTGATGAAAATGCTGAATTAGTCCATGAGTTCTGGATTTTGTACACTTTTTTCCATAAAGAAATTCTAAAAGATCACATGATGAGGAAATATGCTGGATTTGTCCATGAGTTCTGAATGTTTCGTGACATTTTGTCCATGAAGGAAATGATAAGATCACATGATGAGGAAAAATATTAAATTCGTCCATGAGTTCTAGACGTGTCATGGCATTTTTTTTTCTATGAGGAAAATGATAAAAGGATCAAAATGATGAGGGAAAAATGCTGGATTCATTCATGAGTTGTGAACATTTCATGACATTTTTTTCTGTGAAGTAAATGATTTTTAAAAAATGGTCAATGACGAGGAAAATGCTGGTTTTATCCATGAGTTGTGAACATTTCATGACATTTTTTCCATGAAGAAAATGATAAAGCAATCACAATGATGAGGAAAAATGCTGGATTCATCCATGAATTTAAAACTTTTTATATCATTTTTTCCCCATGAAGAAAATGATAAATAAATCACAGTGATGAGATAAAATAAAAGTTCTGATCTTTTCATAATATATTTCCACAAAGAAAATGGTAAAGATGAGGAAATCTGAGATGTAATGAGGTAAAACACTGTATAGTCCAGAAGGTCCTCATAGAGATGCCTGTATAGCCCCTCCTCCAAGTATGGTTTGTCTGAAACACTAAACACTGAGTGACCCCCCCCCCCACCTTCAAAAAAGTGCAACAGATCACTGGATCCCATCCCAAATAATTGAGGGCACAAGTAATCGCAGGGCGTCATGACAGTCGTGAGTATGTCACTAATAGCTATCGGCTCACGCTCTCTTTAGTATTTCTTGGCAGAAGACTCTCCTTCACTTCAAAGAGTTGGTCTGTGTGTTGGGTGTTAACTGCAGGATGATCCGACGGCCTTAAGAAGTCTATCAGAGGACCTTTATCTGGATTTGATGGGGTTCACGCATCCACCTAAACAAAAGCACACATATAGTAAAGTTCTGTTCTTCATGGCTGCTTCCAGATGATTGGTGATGACTCTGATGATTATTGTAATAAAGACAAATGGCATGTCGCATTCTCATGTCTTTCCTCATGTGGGTTAAGATCAGTTTGTGTGTTAGATGGAGATAAACCCAACAGTCACACTAACAGACGTACACTGTAGATTCTGTGGCTTTCTTTCTTTCTAGTTGCGCATCTTTAACTCGTTTTTCCTATTGTCTACAAAAGATTATGAGGCGGGGTTTGGGGGGGGGGGGTACTTTGAGAAGAGTGAGATGAAGGAGGGGGTGAGCTTCAATCCTCAACTAAGTATTTAGCAGCCAGTTAATGTACAGAGGGATAATACGACGTGTCCACAGGCAGCGTCTTTATGTCCAATGTGTTTTTACCAGCTTCTCAGCAGCTTGGCAGTGTTTACACTCTCTAATAACAAGTAGGCGTCTTTCAGGGACTCTTCGGTTCAGTCACCATTCAATCTCCAGCCTGGCTTTAGCCTAATCCCCCCCCCCCCCCTAAAAAAAAAAACAAAACACAACCACCACCATTTCCATACAAAACACAACATTTTTTTTTCCACTGTAATTGCTTGGTTTTTAATTCCACACACCCCATCAAGCCAAGATTGGAGCTCTAGCCAGATTTCAGGAACAGAAGGTCATCCAGGGACTGTTGAGCAGGCAAGATTTTGGGGCAGGAAAGGCACAGATTTGGGCGGCTTGGAAGGGGAACTGGGCAAAAGGGAAGTAGTTTGAGAGTGGTCTGCGTGATGACGATAAAAAGTAAGAAATTATAGTGTCTTAGTTTTGAATGTTGTCTGCCGTCACTATGGGCGATGTAGCGACGACTCATAGTTGTAGCAGTAATCCGCTCTGCAGTGAGTGGCCTTCCGAGGAGCAGATTGGCGGGGATGAACGGACAGAGAAGAGGCAAAAGATGGAAAAATTTAAAGTGTTTGTGGGTGATAGTAAATGCAAACTTTCACGTGCTGCTGGGTGGTCAGTCAACATGCTAAGAATGCAAGACATTTTATTTCAGACAGTATGCCACATTTTCTTATAAGTGAACCCAATTAATTAACCAGTGACCGAAGACTAGACAATCAACAGTCAACAAACATAATGAATATCAATGCATCACTGAATCTTCATCACTCTACAACTGGATGTGTTTTGTTCCAGGTCTTGACTGACAATCTTTGGGTACCACTGGAATAACTTTGCTGAGGTTTTACTTTATTCTACAAGGTATTTACAATGCTCAGCGTTACCAGAAAACCAAAGAGGAGAATCGTCAAATCACTAGCTGAAGCTGCAGAGAAAGCCGGTATGTGGCTTTAGAGTAAAAGAGTGGATTCATGGGTAATCAACCCCAGCTGGGTCACCTGGGAGAGGGCGTCTGATGTTGAAAGACTTGAAACGCCAAACGGCCTCAGGTTGCATCACTGACGATGTGTTCCAGCACATCCATGAGCTATATCTTTCAAACTTAAATGAGAAGAGCTTTATGTTCCAAATATCTTGAGTCTGCACTGATTTGGTGTAGAAACATTCATTTTGGCAGCTATTTCAAGCGTGAAAGCTGAAGATTACCATGTCAGTTTATGAAAATACCTTGAGACATGATTCCAAATGCGTTCTCCACCACATGACACGGACGAGACAATCTGCAGCTGCAGATCATTTCTCTGTGATTCTGGGATTGATGAGAAAATGGTTTCATCAGCCAAGTTCTGAGAGCAAATGCGTTATCGGCTACGAAATGATTATTTTATTATTTTTTTAATATAGCGTGGCGTCAAGCGGGACAAAAGTGGGTCGTATTGGCATGATGAATTGCACGGCGCAGTGCGGGGATAAAATTCATGCAAGTGCCAAAGTGGCTCAACTTCTTTGGATTATGATGTTCAAGGTCAACTTCTGTACCTTGATATTGCCTGGAAGTGTCTGGAATGAAATGGTAAATGGACTGCATTTATATAGCGCATTTCCATCTGCATCAGACACTCAAAGCGCTTTACAATAATGCCTCACATTCACCCCGATGTCAGAGTGCTGACATACAAGGTGCTCACTACACACTGGGAGCAACTAGGGGATTAAGGACCTTGCCCAAGGGCCCTTAGTGATTTTCCAGTCAGGCTGGGATTTAAACCAAGGATCCTCTGGTCTCAAGCCCAACGCTTAACCACTAGACCATCACCTCTCCTAAATGTGACTCATGAATGATCATCCGCAAAGGAATTGATTGAAGCTGGAACAGATTGGATCTGAGTAAATGTTCAACACCAACATTTTGTAATGTGTGCGTATCAGGGTAAGTTTAATACTTTCATAAGTAATTTAATGTAAATTAATTTTACTGGTTCGATATTCAGGTGAGAACGGTATTTTAACACGTATTTTGCAAGCTTTTTTTTCCGTGTGTGTTCACTCGTGTATCTGCATTGAAAATGTTCATGAAGCATTTCACATCCGGGCACTTCGTCATTAAGAAAAACTCACGCATGCGCACGAGGGTTCAAGCTTGTCTGACACAATCACACGTGATTCAAATCCATATGGTTTTGAAAAAAATAATAAGGTCGGATACTTTTGTAATAGACGTCGTATTTGCAGTGTAAAAACACTTTTTGGGTAGTTTGGACTTTTGGACAAATTACAGGAAACTGAGGAATGTTGTAATCACCCATCAAACCATAGGAGAAGAAAATAAATTGAGAGTAATTTAAATAATTTACCTGATTAAACCCGGGTGTCTCTCTGCTCAGCTGTCCTCAATAAAGAAAAAACATATGTTTGGTGTGCTGCAGTAGGTGATAAAAGTCGAAAATATTTCACTTTTGATTGCAAGTGCCATTAATTAGTACCAGGTAAATGAAAAATACCTTAACAACAATAGTGTAGTAGTGATGAAAAGAATCCATTCATTTTACATCCACTAAAAGTGAACTTAATGGATAAAATGAATTATAAGCCAAATTGACAACAAGCCAGCATCAGATGCACACACACACACTTACAGGCCAATCGAAGTCCTTCAGTCCAACTGCACTGTGAAACCAAACTAACTGGACCAACCGCATACAGACATCAACCTTGGTTCAGACCTTTTTCCACTTTAAAAAATACCTTTATTCAACTCAGATAAGTGGTTTGGCATGAGCGGAATGGAAAAAGCCTTTGATTTTCTTTTTCATTTGGCGTCTGCTTGATGCTGAGATGGCTTCCAAAGTAGCCGGCATCTTGCTCTCTCCTCTTGTCTCTTCCACACCTGTTGGCGTTCAACAGATGTGCACTTGCTGTGCCACATATTTGTTCAAACAACACCATCTCCATCATGGATTATCCATCAGGATGAGAGAAAACAATCAGGCTACATTTAAACTGAGAGCAGGCCAGATGCACTGCCACTGACACACACACACACACACACACACACACACACACACACACACACACACACACACACACACACACACACACACACACACACACACACACACACACACACACACACACACACACACACACACACACACACACACACACACACACACACACATATCATGCCAGTGAATGTGAATGAATATAAGGAACAAATCCACAAGTCGTCATTCTTAAGGTTTCTGATGTTCCTCATTCACGTTTATCTCACTATGTACTTTCAGTCCACATTAATGGATGATGGAATGTTCTACATTAACAAAACAAAGAAGAAATTCAAATTTATTAATTTATATTCCACTAATTTGTGAAGAGATCGCCTCAAGGTGCTTCACACACCATAATAAAAACAGAGAAAACTGAACTGAAAATGTAAAACACAATAAAAGACAGAACCATAAAGAACACAAGAATAAAAATGTAACACAATAAAACTAATGATAAAACAAGGAAAACAATTGAGCCTTTAAACGTGATTTAAAAGTCTCCACAGTATCCGACTGTCATATATGTGCCGGGAGATCGTTCCACAGAGCTGGAGCACGGTAGGAGAAGGCTCTGTGACCAGCAGACTTTTTATTCACCCTGGGAACACATAAAAATTCTGCACCCTGCAAACGCAGGGCCCGTGCTGCTGGTACATAGGGCCTTAACAGGCCAGCCAGATAGGGAGGCGCAAGTCCATGAACAATTTTTTAAACTAAATTAAATTAAATTAAATCCGATCTTGCAGTGACTGGAAGCCAGTGAAGAGATGGCAAAATGGGTGTAATGTGGTCAAACTTTCTACTTTGTGTCAAACGTCTGGCAGCAGCATTTTGAACCAGTTGAAGACCCCTAATCCTGGACTAGAAAACAGAACATTACAATAGTCCAATCTAGAAGAGACAAATGCATGAATTAAAGTCTTAGCATCAGCCATAGACAGGATGGGATGAATCTTTGTTATATTTCGCAAAAGGAAGAAAACAGTCCTCATAATGTCTCTAATGTGGAGGTCAAAGACAACATAGGATCGAAAATTACCAAAGATTCCTTACTTTGTCCGTATGATGTCTAACCCACGAACCTAATGGCCCGGTCCCACTGGCGTTGAGGAAGATTTGCATCTGATTTGCGGACAATCTGCGAATGCATAACAAACACGTCACGTAAACCCAAAGTACTACAGTGAGGAAAATAAGTATTTGAACACCCTGTGATTTTGCAAGTTCTCCCACTTAGAAATCATGGAGGGGTCTGAAATTTTCATCTTAGGTGCATGTCCACTGTGAGAGACTTCAACACACACACACATAATAATCTATCACTATCTATCTATCTATAATCACACATATAATCTAAAAAAAAAATCCGGAAATCACAATGTATGATTTTTTAATAATTTATTTGTATGTTACTGCTGCAAATAAGTATTTGAACACCTGTGAAAATCAATGTTAATATTTGGTACAGTAGCCTTTATTTGCAATTACAGAGGTCAAACGTTTCCTGTAATTTCTCACCAGGTTTGCACACACTGCAGCAGGGATTTTGGCCCACTCCTCCACACAGATCTTCTCTAGATCAGCCAGGTTACTGGGGTGTCGCTGAGAAACGGAGTTTCAGATCTATCCAAAGATTTTCTATTGGGTTTAGGTCTGGAGACTGGCGAGGCCACTCCAGAACCTTGATATGCTTCTTACGGAGCCACTCCTTGGTTACCCTGGCTGTGTGCTTTGGACAGCTCTTTGGTCTTAGCCATGTTAGTAGTTGGAGTCTGATTGTGTGGGGTGGACAGGTGTCTTTATGCAGCTAACGACCTCAAATAGGTGCTTTTAATTTGGAATAATAAATGGAGTGGAGGTGGACTTTTTAGAGGCGGACTAACAGGTCTTTGAGGGCCAGAATTTCTGCTGATTGGCAGGAGGTCAAATACTTATTTGCAGCAGTAACATACAAATAAATTATTAAAAATATACATTGTGATTTCTGGATTTTTTTTTTAGATTATGTCTCTCACAATGGACATGCACCTAAGATGAAACTTTCAGACCCCTCCATGATTTCTAAGTGGGAGAACTTCCAAATCACAGGGTGTTCAAATACTTATATTCCTCACTGTATATGTGGCAGAAATCGACAAACCTGCCACTCAGTACCAGTCCAGCTGTGGAGATGTACAGATGTAGTTATGGATCCCCAAAGATGTAATAGCTGCTGCCATCCAACAACATACTGTAACTCCCCAGCTGCAGAGAAGTCAGCTGTGGACCTCAGTTCTCTTTCAGGACATTTATTTAACACCAACAAAAGGAAGAGTTGCTGTTACTGCTGCAACTCATGCTGAACTCTCTCTTTTCATGACACTCTAAAAAAAAAAAAAAAAAACACAGTCTCACTTCCCCTCCCACTCCGCATACTCATGAACAGTTAACCCTTGCATGACAACATGAACATCAACTCTATGATCATTACAATACCAGTCAACTTGTCCGAGTCCAGCAATTGCTCCAGAGGCTGTGGTGTTGGTGTGAATCATGATGCTGAAAGGCCCAAGTGCGCTTCTTTTATGACTGCAATGCAGATGCCGCGCACACGCAACAAGTGCGCGATACATTCACAATACATCCGTAATACTGCCGTGATAATCGCACTGCGTCTGATCCGTTTCCTCAATACATGCGTTATACAACCGTGATTGTTCATCATATATTCGCTATACATTATTAACATTTCCGTAATTCATACTGGGACATTTGTCATTTTTGGCCAATTTTGTTTCGGACGACAACTAATACCCGTAATTTGTATACTCAATTCATGTGCAATTAATCCTCTCCCCAGTGGGATCGGGCCTTAAGCTAAGCGCTAGCTGATCAAATTGATGCCGATACCTTGCTGGACTAAGAACCATCAGTCTTATCAGAATTTAAAAGTAGGAAGTTACTAGACTTCCAATTTCTCACTGATGCAAAGCAATTTTCCAAAGATTTTATGTGAATGAGATTACCAGCAGTTATCGGCATGTGCAATTGGGTGTCATCAGCATAGCAATGAAAGGCAATCCCAAAGTGCTCTAGTAAATTCCAAAGGGGTGCTACATAAAGGGAAAACGCAGGGGGCCTAAAACAGATCCCTGCAGAACCCCAAACTTCATGTCCCTAAGATCAGAGGAAGTGCCATTGCACAAAACACAGTAAGAACGACTGTACAGGTATGACGTCAACCATGCAAGGGCAAAAAAAATTCCAGTAATCCCAAAATGATTCTCCAGCCTATCGAGTAAAATATGATGATCCACAGTATCAAATGCAGCACTAAGATCCAACAACACCAAGACTGTGGTCCATTGCTCGCAAAAGGTCATTTATAACTTTAGTAAGTGCTGTCTCTTTGGAGTGATATTTTCTTAAAGCAGACTGCAATGGCTCAAAAAAGATTATTCTCAATGAGGTGGTCCATGAGTTGTTGTGAAACCACTTTTTCCAGGATTTTATAACAAAATTATAGATTTGATATCGGCCTTTAGTTTTTTAATACAAATCAAATCAAATCAATTTTATTTATATAGCGCCAAATCACAACAAACAGTCGCCCCAAGACGCTTTATATTGTAAGGCAAAAGCCATACAATAATTACAGAAAAACCCCAATGGTCAAAACGAACCCCTATGAGCAAGCACTTGGCGACAGTGGGAAGGAAAACTCCCTTTTAACAGGAAGAAACCTCCAGCAGAACCAGGCTCAGGGAGGGGCAATCTTCTGCTGGGACTGGTTGGGGCTGAGGGGAGAGAATAAAATTAAAATTTCGTGATGGAAATGATTCCATGGATTCCCTGATATTGAAAACATAGGGAAAGCTCAAAGAACTGCACTTCTTGCTACTTTAGTTAATGATTTAGTTAATGATTTATGGGGAAACAGGGTAACAATGGTGGCCATCTTGGATTCCATTATGGCTGACAAGGTACGTAATTGAAAATGATTCCATTGGTTTCCTTAACCCTGAAAACATAGGGATAGGTCTAAACATGGTTCTTCTAGGTGCCTTAATGAAGCAGTTATGATCAAAACATGATTACAAATGGTGGCCATCTTGGATTCCAATATGGCGGCCTCCAGGGGGCGGTAACGCTTGTATCTATTTTTTTTTCTTGATCTGTAGACCCAAAAGAACCTCCATACTCATTTTCATGCTTTCTTCCAAAAATGCATGATTCTGGTGAAAGTTTGATCTTAGCCGCTGTACTAATACTGTGAATTTTTTTACAGAATGATTTTGAAACCACAGCTTCCTGTTCTTTTTTAGTCATCAAAACAATATATACAATATATTACAGTGCATTGGTATTCATGAAAATTCAGTAAGGTATATCTTCTATTATACATTCCAAATCTAAGGTAGAACTCTACTTGTGTATACTAAAGTATATCTAAATATCTAAAAAAAGAAGAGTAGAGCCACATAGGTGCCTGGTCTTGAACCAGGGATGGTAGGTGGTCATGACTTTCATCACCTTTGTATTATTGCATACAGAGAGAACGACAAGCTTAAATATTTCATTGCATTGAAAACTTCTCTGTGCATGCAACTATAAAGGCTTTGATCTTTGACCTTTACTAAGTCTTATGTGGCTTTAGTTTGATTTTTAGGTCTGGAAAATTTTTCATTACCAAAGCAATATGTGACCTCACATTTTTATGAATTTGTACTGTTGCCAGTTAAAGGTACAAAAGCTATACCTGTAAAAGTGACTCCCAGTGTTGCCAACTTGGCAACTTTCTTGCTAAATCTGGTGACTTTCCAAACCCTCTTGACAACTTATTTTCTCAAAAGCAACTAGCAACAAATGTGGCTACTTTTCCTGGCATCACTGGCGACTTTTCTGGTGGCAACTCAAAGTGAAAGCACGTTTGATCTAGTCTAAGCAGCGGGTCTCCCCCGCTACCACGCCACAGATCCCAAAGCACTGAGCAGAGGGATAGCTGTCCTGTGCGGCAATAGCATTTCTTGTATATTCGTCCGTGAATTGTTCTGTGAATTGTTCTGTAATTTATGTTTGTAGCATGGCCCAAGCAGAGGGTCACCCCTTTGAGTCTGGTCTGCTTGAGGTTTCTTCCTCAGAGGGAGTTTTTCCTTACCACTGTTGCTCTGGGGGTTGGTAAGGTTTGACCTTACCTGTGTGAATTGCTTTGAGGCAACTCTGTTGTGATTTGGCGCTATATGAATGAAAAAAGAAAAGAAAAAAAAATAGCTACCAATCCTGCACATTCAAAACACGCACGAGCGATGCCTCTGCTGCTGTTCTTGCATTGAAAGTCAAACCTCACTCGGACTCACTCAGCCTACTTACCTCATTTGCTGCGCTGTATTAATTAGTCTCCAGACTTTGAGGATCCCTAGTAAAATCAAATCAAATCAAATCAATTTTATTTATATAGCGCCAAATCACAACAACAGTTGCCTCAAGGTGCTTTATAATTGCAAGGCAAAAGCCATACAATAATTACAGAAAAAACCCAATGGTCAAAACGACCCCCTGTGAGCAAGCACTTGGCGACAGTGGGAAGGAAAAAACTCCCTTTTAACAGGAAGAAACCCTCCAGCAGAACCAGGCTCCAGGGAGGGGCAGTCTTCTGCTGGGACTGGTTGGGCTGAAGGGAGAGAATCAGGAAAAAGACATGCTGTGGAGGGGAGCAGAGATCAATCACTAATAGATTAAATGCAGAGTGGTGCATACAGAGCAAAAAAGAGAAAGAAACACTCAGTGCATCATGGGAACCCCCCAGCATCTAAGGTCTATAGCAGCATAACTAAGGGGATGGTTCAGGGTCACCTGATCCAGCCCTAACTATAATCTTTAGCAAAAAGGAAGTGTTTAAGCCTAATCTTAAAAGTAGAGAGGGGTGTCTGTCCTCCCTGATCCGAATTGGGAGCTGGTTCCACAGGAGAGGAGCCTGAAAGCTGAAGGCTCTGCCTCCCATTCTACTCTTACAAATCCTAGGAACTACAGGTAAGCCTGCAGTCTGAGAGCGAAGCGCTCTGTTGGGGTGATATGGTACTATGAGGTCCATAAGATAAGATGGGACCTGATTATTCAAAACCTATAAGTAAGAAGAAGAATTTAAATTCTATTCTAGAATTAACAGGAAGCCAATGAAGATGAGGCCAGTATGGTGAGATATGCTCTCTCCTTCTAGTCCCCCGTTAGTACTCTAGCTGCAGCATTTTGAATTAACTGAAGGCTTTTCAGGGAACTTTTAGGACAACCTGATAATAATGAATATATAATAGTCCAGCCTAGAGAAAATAAATGCGTGAATTAGTTTTTCAGCATCACTCTGAGACAAGACCATTTCTAATTTTAGAGATATTGCGCAAATGTAAAAAAGCAGTCTTACATATTTGCTTAATATGCGCATTGAAGGGCATATCCTGATCAAAAATGACTCCAAGATTTCTCACAGTATTACTAGAGGTCAGGGTAATGCCATCCAGAGTAAGGATCTGGTTAGACACCAGGTTTCTAAGATTTCTGGGGCCAAGTACAATAATTTCTATCTGAATTTAAAAGCAGGAAATTAGAGGTCCTCCATGTCCTTTATGTCTGTAAGACATTCCTGCAGTTTAACTATTGGTGTGTGTCCTCTGGCTTCATGGATAGATAAAGCTGGGTATCATCTGCGTAACAATGAAAATTTATGCAATGCCGTCTAATAATACTGCCTAAGGGAAACATGTATAAATTGAATAAAATTGGTCCTAGCACAGAACCTGTTGGAATTCCATAATTAACCTTAGTCTGTGAAGAAGATTCCCCATTTACATGAACAAAATTGTAATCTATTAGATAAATATGATTCAAACCACCGCAGCGCAGTGCCTTTAATACCTATGGCATGCTCTAATCTTGTAATAAATTTTATGGTCAACAGTATCAAAAGCAGCACTGAGGTCTAACAGAACAAGCACAGAGATGAGTCCACTGTCTTGAGAAGTTTTGAGGCGTGATAGCCAGTTTTAATGGCAAAATAAAACAAACCAACAGTGAATTTTATTTGCAGTTCTAAATATTATGAAGGTGTTTTTACTCACTTTTTTTTGTGTCTCCTGTTTTTTCAGCAAATACATTAACAGTAAACAACCAGCAACAAAGGACAAGGCCACAAAAGTAACATTCACAGTATTAACATTATAAATAGAAAGAGACAGAAAAAAATTATACAATACAAAAATAAAGGCATTCTTTAACATTAATTCTCTAAAAAAAATCCTTATCCCTGGCAGTTTTATGACATTTGGGAGAGTCTGTAAGCTTAATACTAATATATTGCTCAAATTCAGCCAGAGGTCTTGTAAAATTCCATTTCAATACTCTGCATTTATCAATATGCAATTACCAAACATATTAAAAGGCTGATAATGTATTCAATGGTGTCTCCCATAATGTTTTTTTTCCTACAGCATCATACGATGTAAATAATATGCTAATTACATGATGGCATCATTTAATGACTTCTGGCGACTTTTCGACAGCCAATAGCTACTTTTGTTACTGAGGAGTTGGTAACACAGGTGAGTCCTGGATGTCTGTGGTGCCCACCCAGGTGGGGTCGAACGTAATGACCGTGGTCAACTTCACAGCAGATCTAATTCAAAGGAATGTAAACCCCCCAAATCTCACAGATACCCTTATTAATAGCATGATGAAATAGAGGAAAGAGTGAAAGAGAGCAGCGGTGGGTAAAGTAAATGGAATGATGGGAAGCGGACAGAAAGAGATGAAGAGACGAGAATGAATGGAAGGGGACCAGATAGGACAAAGGTAAAAAGAGAAGGGAGGGGTAGATGCCTCTTCCACATCACTGGCTTCAATTTAAGTCAGGTGGTAAAGTTAGCAGATAACAGGGATACTTTACCAAGGCTCCGCATGACGAGCGATACACACAGACGCCGACGCAAACGCACAAACAGATTTCTACCCACTGCAGTGAAACGGGAGGCAGGTGAAGTGATGGAGGGAAGGACAAAAAAACATAAAAGATGGGAAAAAAGAAGGAGAGAGTGCAACCTTGAGGCTGTATTTCAGTTTGTCTGTGAGCTCCACAGAGCTGAGATAGTTTATTAACCTCTGGGGCCTTCAGGTCACCTCGGTGCCGCAGGTTAGAACCTGCAGGTAATTGATGAAATTACGCTGTGACACACAAACCACATCGGACACAACGGTGCATGGCAACACACACGGATACTTTATTTTCCTTTAACACACTGTTCTATTTAGAGGTTTTCTGACTGACTGCTGCAAACTGCAGGGCAGAAATACTGATTCCCCACAACCACTAAATATGGTACAAATAAATTAGTACACATAACTGGCATGGCGGAGTTTGATGAGACACTAACTTTTATGGTCAGAATTGTGGCTGAATGCTGAACATAGTCACCATCTTGCGGTTCTGTGTCACTGCACAGCGTTGATCCACAGATTCAGTTTGCATACACCCAGGATTAGACTCCAGATCACAAGCACATTACAGTACATGTTGTAGAGCAACAAGTAAGCGGAATACTGTAATATCATGCATATAGGGAATAACCCTGTTGTGTCTGATGATTTGCAGATGTTATGCTGGATTTTATGTGTTATGTGTCGGACGCAGCCCGGAGAACCGACCAGCGTTTGAAGGACCCAGTATGAAATAAGCAGAGCACGGTACAAAGGATAACAGAGTTTAATAAACATAACAGTGAAGTGATACGAAAACAACAAAGAGTGCGCGGTCTGGCGTGGTGGATTGCGGTGCGCTCCCAGCAGCGCTAACGGTCCGGAGGCCAGAAAACTGTTCGGGACCCAGGACCCCGCCGGACACCCCCAGGTGGCCGTGACAAACCGAGTCTCAGGAAGTGTGCTGACAAGCGTGAGACCTCACCCCCTCCTCTTTCACAGACCATGCATCAAACCTGGACGTTCTCTGCATCCACTGATAGGAGATGGCTCTAGAGACGACGATCTCACCCGTCTGTTCACAAGGTCGAGTCTCTGGCAAACACACACTGTGCACTCCAGACTTAAATGCCACCATGTTCCATCTGTGTAGATGCAGCCACAGCTGTGAGTCCTGACGAGCTGCAACGTGATCAGCCTCAGGTGATCAGGGTGAGTCCTGATAAACTCAGCTACACAGCCACTCAGTCCCAAATGCGCACCACCTTGGAGGAAAACCAAAAGACAGAAACAGAAGACACACAAAAGCCAGCCAGACACGCCAGCCACAACAGCAACCCCACCCTCACAGCGGACCACACAAACCTGGCCCAGAGAAACACCCCCCTCCAGGGACCATGGCTGGAAACCGTATCTGCATTGTCTTCCTAACAGAATCTTCATTTAACAGAAGGTTGATGTCTTCTCCTCTGGCTGCATCTTTGCCTTTGTTTCTGTCAGTCACTTAGCACGGTGTGGCCAGGAGTTCGTTAAACCTGTGTCGGTCAGCCTTTGTCCAACCATTGTTCAGTCTGATTAGTCATAAAACAAAAAAGACAAACACAAACAACCAAACCACCCCCCCCCCCCCAGAGGACCATCCCATCAAACCCCGGGAAGGGGAGAAAAGAAAAACAACCCAAACTTAAGCTTGCAAATAACAAGGCTAACCCCCCCCCCCCCCCAGAGGACCATTCCATCAAACCCCGGGGAAGGGGAGAAAAGAAAAACAACCCAAACTTAAGCTTGCAAATAAAAATGCTAACACCCCCCCCCCTAACGACATGTAGGGACCAACACCCCCAGAGGACATCCCGCCAGCTCCAGGAGTAATAACCACAGCCGAGGTCCCTCTGGGATCCAACGTCACCCACGGGGACTCCCAGCGCCTCCCAGAGGACCATTCCATCAACCCCAGGAGACGCCTCCCCTCATGACCAACGGACCCAGCCCTGGCCGTCTATGGCTAGATGGACCCACAGCCCTTTCCCCCCCAGAGGACACCACAGTCACACCCTGAGGGCGGAAACTGGGGGGAAAAAAAAAGAAAAAAAAAAACATACAAACAAAACAACCCCAACCCCACCCCCTTGGCACAGTGGAAACTGGAAGCACGTCCAGCGTCACCAACCGTGACTATACCCCAGAAGCCAACCGGGAGGAGTGGAACAGCGGTTATGGCAGACGGCACAAAACGGCGCCACTCCTCCGACTTCCAAACCAGCCACAGCTGCGGGTATATACTCACTGCCCCAAACCTCAGCCACACCGATGGCAGACGGCTCAAAGGTGCGCTGAAGCCGGAGGTGGAACAGGGAATCAACAAACAACCCCCCCCCCAGGTGCAGAGGTTACCTGGGAAACGCCCAGCATAACCAAACTGCACCACTCCAGCAACGCCGACAACCTACGGCTCACACGGCTGGAGCCAGAGGAGAAGAGAGGGAATAAAAAGAAAATACCCCAAACCCCCCCTCCCCTCCCGGGTGCAGAGGTTACCTGGGAAACGCCCAGCATAACCAAACTGCACCACTCCAGCAACGCCGACTCTACGGCTCACCCGGCTGGAGTCAGAGGAGAAGAGAGGGCATAACAAAAAACAAAACAAAAAAAAAGAAAAAAGAAAAAACAACCCAATTACCCCCCCATCACCCCCCAGGGGACCGTCCCATCAAACCCTGGGAGGTGAAACTAAAACAAATAAAAAGAAAGACTAACAGACTAACATAAAGTTGCTTGGGTCCTTTTCATGCTCCAAACAGAACTGCAGGGTCACGACCCCAGACGCTAAATAGTGTAAAAAATAATCCACACAAAACCAACTCAAACACCCACAAAAATGAACTAACACAAAACTAATAAGTGACGTATACCGTTAAGCTCAAACAAATGGAACACACCTGTTCCCACTTAAGAGCTTAACGGTAATGTGACTCAGTTACCAACAGAGGGAGCCAAAGTGCTAAAAATGAAAAACCCCCTTTGGTAACAGAGAACCCAACTCATGCTGCTTTTCTGTGCGCAGCAACGTGTAAACACACAACCAAAATGTGTTTCAACTAAATAACACCGGAGCTGACACAACAGATGCAGTAGCTATCATTACCCGGGGAAACGGGGCTACGACTGTAACACAGGAAGCACCGCGACCCGTGCCACAGAGCTCCGCCGTGCGCGTTCACCCATTACAGACCCACTCCTGCAGCTCCCGTTTAAACCTCTTATCCGGTCGAAGTGTGACGCGAAGCCGTCACCAGTCACACTCCACCACGACCCACGGATAAGGCACAAACACAGGAAACATGGCTGCATGAGCGCTCAAATCAGTATTCAGTAATGGGCTCTCCAACGCGCACCATCCGGGCGGAGAGCACCCGCAACTGATCCGGATAACTTCTGAACGTCTGCTGCCGCCTTCCCGGCGCGTTACCGTCTCTGCTACCGCTGGGTCCATGATGTTTGGCCAGAGACTACTGTTATGTGTCGGACGCAGCCCGGAGAACCGACCAGCGTTTGAAGGACCCAGTATGAAATAAGCAGAGCACGGTACAAAGGCTAACAGAGTTTAATAAACATAACAGTGAAGTGATACGAAAACAACAAAAGAGTGCGCGGTCTGGCGTGGTGGATTGCGGTGCGCTCCCAGCAGCGCTAACGGTCCGGAGCCAGAAAACTGTTCGGACCCAAGGACCCCCGCCGACACCCCCCAGGTGGCCAGCGAAAAAACCGAGTCTCAGGAAGTGTGCTGACGAGCGTGAGACCTCACCCCCTCCTCTTTCACAGACCATGCATCAAACCTGGACGTTCTCTGCATCCACTGATGGGAGATGGCTCTAGAGACGACGATCTCACCCGTCTGGTCACAAGGTCGAGTCTCTGGCAAACACACACTGTGCACTCCAGACTTAAATGCCACCATGTTCCAATCTGTGTAGATGCACCACAGCTGTGAGTCCTGACGAGCTGCACGTGATCAGCCTCAGGTGATCAGGGTGAGGTCCTGATAAACTCAGCTACACAGCCACTCAGTCCCAAATGCGCACCACCTGGGAGGAAAACCAAAAGACAGAAGACACACAAAACCCAGATACCTGATCTCATTTCCGGCACTTGTAACTGCAACCTCAGTCATTAGCCAAAGTTCATGACCATCGCTGAGGATGGGAGCATAAACCCTTCTGGGTCAGCATTTTTCTTCACCAAAACAGTCTGGTACAGTGTAATAAAACATCAGATGTAGCACCAATCCGTCCAGTGGTCTCACTCTCCAACTTAGCGCCACTCGTGAACAGGTCCCCAAGATACTTAAACTCCTCCACTTTGGGCAGTAACTCTCCTCTGACCCATAGAGGACAATCCACCCTTTTCCGATGGAGGACCTTGGTCTCAGATTTGGAGGTGATGATCTCATCCCAGTTGCTCACACTCAGCCTCAAACCTGCTCAGTGTGCATCAGATGAAGCCACAGAACCACAAACCAGAGATGCAGCTCTGAGGTCACCAATCTGGACACCCTGCAGTCCCTAACTGCACCTTGAAATTCCATTCATGAACATCACCAATGGGATTGGCGACCAAAAAAACAAAAAAAACAAAACAAAAAAAAAACAATAGATTCACATTTTTATTGTACTGTTTCCAACACTGTGCGTTAGTAGTCAGTGTACATCTGACGTTTTCTGTTGTTCAAACTGCACCAAATAACATCTGGTATGTTGCCCATTTCATATTTGTCGGTCCATCTTGATTATTTTTGGAATTAAAAGTTTCCCCAGGGAATTTCTGTGTTCAAATGTGTGTTCCACATAAAAAGGAAAGTGTGAATTCTACTCAAGAGCGACATCTATATGCTCTTTTTTTCCTTTTCAAGAGACATTTTTTGACAAGTGCGATCTTTCAAAATAGTGGTGCAAACACCAAATTTGTTTCCATTGAGGCTTTTCAGGTTTCAAATCCCGCAAAACTTCAGAGAGGTCGCCGCGCGGCGAGATCTCAGTAACATTGAGAGCTGCATTGATATGCTCTGATCACGCTGCACTTTAACCGCTGCACACGGACAACAGCATTAACATCGCAACATAAAACTATTTTATATTGTGCCTAAAAGTCTCGTGAATATATTCTCTGGGTTTATAGATGTTGTTATTGCTTTTGTTTTATGTAAACATGTGAGAATCACAGGCTGTCTCTCCGTTATTTTCAATGGGAGCTGCTGTGAGCTACGCTCGCTTCCTGATCATGTTGTTTTGGAGGAAAGTGAAGTTTACTCTTTAACGTCTTGATTATTGTTCTTTATAACACTGTTTGTCCTCTTTGTTCCAGACTAATATATATAATATGTCTGAAATTCAGTTTGCGTTTATTTAATTCCACGCAGATTAAACGTAGCAGACACAGATTTTTTGTTATAATTGTTTTAGCAAGTTTTCAGGGTATCATGCAGCAGTTTCTTATTAACGTGATGAAAAGTATAAAAAAAATACATTTTTGTAGTATAATATTCATTTACAATTGTCATCATGTGGATTCTCTATGTTGTTTTGAATGCAGCGACTCTCTGGCGCGCAAGGGATTATGGATACGTGAAAACCACGAATAGACATTACACTTTTGAAAAAACCCACAGGCTGCCCCAATTTCCAATATGGAAAAAAAAGTGGTGGCAGTTCATCACAGGTTACTTCCCCAGCCTAGGCTGGTACTAGTGCAGCATATAACTGAAACAATCATTCAAATGGTGATGCAAGCACCAAATTCGGCACAAATACTCCATAGACATTACTTTTTTGAAAAAAAACTGACGGGCCGCTTACATTTTTAATAGGCAGCCGGTAGGGGGGTCAATTGAAGATATTACACAGGGGTCAAAATTGAAAAATGCTCCAATCATACGGGGTAAAAACAGCAAGAATGGTGACAAAGGTCAGTTTCAGTTTGTACTGGGGTCAAAGTTAAAGTTATTTTTTTAATTTGTTAAAAAGTGGTTCAAAAATATTGGTTGAGCTAATAGGATTAATAAATGGAATAGTTTGGACTGTTTGGTCTCCAAAGAAAGGTCAAACAACGTCGACGTCCATTGGACTCTATGACATGTGACATATGTTATCCCAGTGCAAACTGTTCCCTATTAAGGCCCTGTCACACCATGACTATTAGCCAGCGTGTGCTGACAGCCCCGTTTCCACCGAGTGGTCTGGGTCGGTGCACGGTGTGTACATGTCAGAAACACTTAAGTCTGGCTTGGTTTGCATTTCCACTGCTGTCAGAACCCTTTTGTTTGGCAGGTGGTGCACGTAAATATTGACGAGCACGTCATCAAGTGCTTGTCATCAAGTGCACGTCATCGAGCACCGTACTCTGTCCTGCGGCCTCTCCCCTCCACACAGACACCAAACGAGTCATTTAACATTTTTTTAAATTAAATTTATTTATTTTTGTCTTGGTGAATCACGGGATTTACTTTCATCGCGGGAAGAGTCAACTGATGCCTGCACTGATGTGCTGTGATCTTTCAAGTTTTAAATTAGTTAATTTTCTTCGTGCACAAACTATTTACAGAGGTCGTTTCCGAACATCAGGACACTTTATGTGGATAAGTTTTATCAGGCTGTGATGATGAATCGACTGAAATGAACAGGTCAAATTAAGACTTTATATTTACTCAGAATGGTTTGAATATTTGTAACAGTCTGAACTGGCCTACATGAAGACTGCAGCTTTCAGTTGTCCAGCCAATCAGTGGACAGCTTTAATGGGCGTATTTCGACTTGTGAGTAACTTAGAAGAAACATGTCAATCGTATACAGGACACATGAGTCATACGCTGGTGTATGTTGAAAATATTGTGCATGCCGAAACATTTTCAACGTACTCACCGTATTACAACGTATATCAGCGTGCTTCAACATGCTATTAACTTATACAAAACTTACCCATAACTTATTAGACGTACACCAGCACGTACACCATACACAGGCTAAATCGTCATGGTATGACAGGGGCGTTAACTAAAAGAGTAACAGAATATTTTTCCCAAATTTGGTGCTTGTGAAACCATTTGTAAGATTCCTTGAAATATTCTGTTATTTGCTACACAATTATAGGTGATAGTTGAATAACTCCAGCATGTTTTTAATGTCCAACAAAGTTCTCGCATGACTGTTGAAACATGAAAAAAAGCAGATTTAAAGCAGTTCACTGCATGCACTCGATGTTTTTGAAATGTTCCAGGCAATGCTTCTCAGAGCAGCAATCATACCCCACAAGCTGCAAGTAACGTGTGTTTATGTCTCATTCTGCAACAGCAGGATATATTTTTACTCTGCAGGAGCATCCACTCATGCATACCCAGAATCAGAGCGTTTGTTCCTCTTCTTCAGTGGTGCACATTCGATCAGTGGCAGAGCAGAAGGATTTGATGTGTTTGTGTGTTGTCTGCTGTGATAGTGCATGTACCATGACTCCACAGAAAACCATCTCCTTCAAAAGATTTCACCCCTCACTTCATTTCCTTAATGACTCACACAGCACCCCTCCTTCCTCGCCGCTGAGCCGTGAGACTGCACACATCCACATTTGACCGGGCTCATACAGGAGCCTATTTTAGTGGACTGTCTCTTAGTACTTTGTAATTTGTATGTGCAGGTGAATGTGCTATATTAAAAATAAATCATTCATAATAATAATTATTATTGCATTGATACACATTTACAAATTATGATTTTTTTACAAAGTTGAAATAAACAAGAAAGTATCACCTTTACATGTTACATACATGCTCTTTGCAACTCTTATTCAAAGCAATGCAGAACTAAGAAGTCCAACCAACTCCCAGTGCTCCAGTGCTGAAAAATGAAGCCCACATGAAAGTGGCGAAACTTGCAGTTCCTTGAATAGTCACTTCAACTGAGTCAGTCCACACAGAACCACTTGTTAAATCTCCACCACACCCCCAAAAACTAATTAATTGGATTGGATTTCCATGTAATAAATATATGTAGTCCCAGCTAAATTAAGTTAAATGATCTTGCATGGATGTGCTTTTTTTTTTTTTTTAGTTTGGGTTACATATATTTATTAGATGGAAATCCTGCACATAATTGAATTTTGAGTGCAGTGAGTTTTTAATGGTTTTGTGAAATATGTACCCTGTAGCTGTAGGGGGCGCTCCATAGAGAAGAATGTGACAAAACAAATAAAAAGCAACAAGCAAACAAAATTATCAATAATGAGAAAACAGCGAAAAAAAAAATCCAGAGTTGCACAATGCCTCTTTAACTGAGTGATTTTAGACGTTACTGTGTAATATTGGAGTTAATCGAATATCTGCATGAAATTAAAACACAAAGCAGCCAGACTCAGCAGAACTGACTGGCAACAATACGCAGGTCCAGGTATTTAGCCCCAAAAAGTACTTAAGTCCAAAACAAATTGTCTCGTTTTCTCTGCAGTAAGGGATCATTTTTCCACCAAAAAGGGTTTGTCTACTCTGTCTAACCCGTGGAATCAGCAACAGGGACCGTAGTACTCGACCTCTATAAACAATATCTGCAGCATGTTTTAAAAACTTTGATTATCAGTATCCCAAATCTATTATTTTGATGAAAATGCTTCTTGCACCCAGTTCTTCTTCGGTTGCTGTGTTGCCGGTTGCAGTGAATCTGCCTCATATAATTTATGTGCACTTTTTGATGTGGTTGTGGTTGGTATTTTGAGTGAATTTAAAGACATATGGCCCCAATCACCCCACAGAGAGAGAGCGAGAAGAGGCGGGACGAGAGCAAATAAGGGAGAGAGAGAGAAAGGGGTGAAATCTATTGAAGTGGTTCTGTAAAATAGACTTTGTTCAGGTAGTCACTTTGTTTTCATGCTGATAATATTCGTTTAGCGAGTGAGATTTCGCTTCCTTTCTTCTCAGCTCCTCTTCCTCATCTTGCTCTCCTGAGTTTAGCTCCTGGCCGCGGGATTAGCCGCCAGAGAAAAGCAGGGTAAAATTAGGCCCCCGGCTGTCCTCGGCCGCAACCATTGATTTTCTGCCACAGATGGAGGAAAAACACCATCACTTAATGTTCTCAATACCACCACGGAGAGTTTCTTTTATTGAGCTCGGTCTTTGTTTAGCACCTCTCGTTTCATATTCCTTTGGGCTTCTGTGGACTTTTACTCTAAAATGTTTCTTTTAATGGCACAGAATTTTTGAAACACATAGTAGTGCAACCTCTCAAATTTATTTTTAAAACAATCTGATCTGCACCCCACAGGATATGGAGAAGTGGAGTTGGTGCAGGTGTTGCAGGAACGAGGTACTCACCTGTTTCACCTATTGCTCACGTACTTTGATGCTGCGCATGCAGAATCATTATTGCATTACTCTGCACTCAGATTACAGTGGAGTTGAAGATGTAAGTCCTGTATAGTCCCCGAGGACCATGGCTGCTGGTGCTTATCACCGGATTCTGTAACAGGAAGTGTATGATGGTCTACAACTCCCCTTGGATTGGACACCAGTCCAACACAGGTTACCTCATCAACTAAGGTGGTACCCCTTTTTGTTGTGGCAAGGAACATGGTCGCATGGCCAAGGGTCAATCTAGATACATCTGTGCTTCAGTTTGTTTAATGTGGGAACGTCTTGCACACTGACAAACTCATGATCCTTGACAGATCCTTAGCTTGGCCCTATGGCTGGGAAATACCACATGATCAGGGTCTGACAACCTGCTGCAGCCTTCATCCACCTTCACAGATGTTGAGTTACAAGACATCGCTCCTCCCCCTGATCCACCATTGAGGCCTTCTTGTTTCACCAGAACCCCATTAGCTGTTTTGTGTTCAGGGTTCCTGTTGGGTCTTCATTGCTATTGTAGTGGTCACAGGACACACAAGTTCCCCACTGTGTTTCACTCAAATGGGCAATCCCCTATTTAATCCATTACCCAGGTGTCACAACACGGATGAGGGGTTGATTTTGACAGCTGGGTGGACTGGGACAATACAGAAGAAGTGTCTCCTCCTAGGATGCAGACAGCTAGTGTGACTGGGAATTGAACCTAGGTCTATATCTTTTTTGCCCAACTCCTTGTCTCACTGAGCTACACACTAAAAAATTTAAGGAGCAAGAACCTTGGACCTAAAAGGGTACACTGGTTTGTCGCTCTGGCTGTACCCTAGCAGGGTTTGGACAATGTACCTTTGAGCATAATCAGCAATGTTGTGTTTTGTTTTTAGCCTTCACAAATCAACAAAGGTTTGCAGTTTTCACCTTAAGGTCCATTTATGTACTGTGCAAGGTGCTTTTTGTAAAAAAATATACATTTGTGCATACATTATCTCTGTGTGAAGGTACAAAGGAATACTTTGTGGCCCCACCTGGAAGTTGTGCACAGAAACAATCCCCCTGATCCTCAAGAAAGCCAAGTTGGATGTGCCTCAGATGCAGTCACACTTGCAAGATAGATTCCAAAATGTTATTTTTGCAGTGTACAAGATATCTCAAAAAGTAACAAGCATATTTCAGTGACATATTGGTGGGTTAGGGAAGAATTATTTCAGTTTTGAGGAAGATCGAGATCTGCTTTAGAGTGTTCCTTTGATCTGTTCATTTTTCATTTCGACAGAGGTTAATGTTCATCTCTTGGATGCTTTTCTGTCTTTAACATTGTGACTTATAGTAATTCAAAAAATAGTGGATGGATTTGATGATCTTTAGTGGAGAGATGGTCCGATGCCATATGACATCATAAACACTTAAAAATCTCCATACAGCTTTGATCAGGTGTGTATGATTGTCCCCATGTAGGTTGAGGATGTTTGAGTGACTGAATAACGTATTGACGCACAACCCCTATCCAGCTGTACATTAACTGATTCTTGCTGACACACACGCCTGCGGCGCAGTTATTTTCCTGCCGTATTGTCTCTCCACCCTCTCCCTCCCTGCATATGCGTGGGGACTGACCTGTGGGAGGCAGGTGATGTGGATAATTACTCTCAAACAAACTACTTGATTCCCGCCTGGCTCGTCGGTTAGTCTTCACGGAGCATCTTTGGAAATGAAGGCGGCGGAAGCAGATGTCTGCGTTTGTGCTCAGCTTCTTGCCAGCAGCTTAATTATTCCATTGTTGTGCTCGTGAAGGCATGCCTGCCATATTACTCTCACAAGTGTTTTACACGCCACACAAATGAAAAAGTGAAGCGGAGCCACAACGGAGGAAGCTGTTGGTTGATTCGTTTTCAGCTTTTAGCTCCTTCGTAATTACAGACGATCATGAAAGTGTGGTCAGAAGCTACATCACAGGAAGCTGTCGTTTTGAAAATTCTCTAAATAAACAACACAGCTTGTGCTGAAGAGGACGTATTGGTCTAGAAATGAGGTGTAGTTGTGCATAAAAGCTGTGTACTGATATCATCAATCACCAGAAAGGCTTTGTGTTTAGAACCAGCAAGAATCAGGTCTAAAGTCCAGCGCTGTCTAAAGTAGGCAACACTCAGGCAAAGGTTTTATTAATATAATGGTATATTAATGTTGCTCTAGAGGCTAAAAACACAATGGGAGGAGGGAGAAATAAACCCTTTTTATTATATGGCTGTGACATTACGCGCGCTCTGATTGGCTGATTTCCAGTCTGATATGGAAAATATCAGACAATCGGTCCGGATCGCGTATCAGATTGAAAACTTACCAGCTAACAGCCGGACCATCTGTTAGCAAGTTCTTCACAGAGGTGAAGAAACTGAACAGGTGTGACTACGAGCCCAACAACATCGGCAGCTTTCATATTTGAGTGATACCGCAAGTTTGTCTGTTTATATATATATATATATATATATATATATATATATATATATATATATAGCCATATAATAAATGAATTATTAACCTTGCTTGTTTGGTTTATAACCCTTTAATATTTCTTATTTGAGAGACATTTGGTGTATTGTTGTGGAAAACATCACTTTTTGGTCACTGTGATGTCACATAAAGGTGTTGTCATGATGCAATTGTGTAGACATGGTGTGACAACCTGCCAACCAACTAACCAACCAACCAACCAACCAACCAACCAACCAACCAACCAACCAACCAAGAAAAACAAAAGAGCTTTATATGACTATGCAATGAACAAAAACAATGACCTTTGTGTGACTACATTATAAACTTCCCTCACAATAACAGACCCCTGACTGCCTCTCTACAATATTCCTGTAAACTGATTTACCCTTTATCTTCTACAGGAATGATACCCTTTAGATGACATTTCTCCATGTCCGATACTTCCATTTGTTGAAAAAATACAAGACAGCCAACCAATCTTGGAACTTCTGCATGACGTCTCCTGGATGTCATGTACCAACATGACTAAAACCTGACATTCCTTCATTTTCTATACCCCCATACTCCAATTAAGGGTGACGGGGAGCTGGAGCCTATCTCTGCGCACACTGGGCGAGAGGCCAGGTACACCCTGGACAGGATACCAGCTGATTGCAGTGCCACATGCTGTAATAACCACTAATCCACAGTGCCACCCCAAATTAAGGCATTTCATGTCATTTTGAGATCTTCTAAATTCATTCCACCAATTAAAGTTGTACTTCCAGCAAATTATGACTTCAATTTTGCTTACAATTTATTGCTAAATTGAGAAAGTTGTGTCAAAACTACACATCCTCTCTCATCACATTTTTAATGCTTGGTCAGTGCCCCTTTCTGTCAAGCTGTGATGATTTGACAGGTGGGGAGTCGTGTTGTTTTTGACAATCTGCTTCACTGCCGTTGAGGAACATTCATCTATGTTTTGGTCATGGTTAAGGTTAGGGTTTGCAATGGAGGTACCTAACTTGTTACAGATTGTCATTCTGAGTCCTTTGCATCAACATATGACGACTTAGGCGTGGGTCTGGATGGTTCAAAATCACGTAACCTCAAGTCTAAATGTTACGAGACCCAGACTTTTTTATTTTTTCAAAATCAACTGCAAAATAACACAGTTCATGTCATTTTGAGATGTTCTGAATCCATTGCACCATTTAGAGTACAACTCTAAATGGTGCAAATTTTGAAATCCTGAAATTTTGACAC
Source organism: Thalassophryne amazonica (assembly GCF_902500255.1). Lineage (NCBI taxonomy): Eukaryota > Metazoa > Chordata > Actinopteri > Batrachoidiformes > Batrachoididae > Thalassophryne > Thalassophryne amazonica. Next base: position 15,337,492 of record NC_047112.1, read on the forward strand.
AACTTACTCAATTCATCACGAAATGTTACCAGTTTTGGGATGTAAGGGCCCATTTACACAATGACGTGAAGTTGGCTGATGATGGCCAGGGTGGCAGATTGACAAAATTCTCTGAAACCCTGGCAAAGGTGTGCTCCACAGGTCCAAATTCCTGTCTCCAGCAGAGGGTGGTGTTGTACTGGTGGAGCTTGATGTTTGGCAGTGGGCCACCAACTCACACAGGATGTAGTTTAACCTCCGTCATCTGAGGGCAGACGCATTTGCAGCACACTCCTTGGAGCAGTAGTGTAGCCTACAATGATTCAGCATTTGAGACGTCACGTAACGTTGCCTATGTAAATTCAGTGGAACTCTGCGACTTGCTACTGGTGCATCGTCGAGATAGGTTCTTCATATTCCTTCGCATTTCTTCATATTTCTAAATATTTCTTAATGCCCAAGAGATCCAGAGGAGGTGGTGCGTCCGGTCAAGCATCTGACGTTGGCCAGCAGAGGTGAATGGAGCGGTAACGGCATTCTGGTGAAGGTGATGTAGTGGTCGTGAAGTGTTTTAGCATGAACGACAAAGATTTCAAACATGAAGTAAAATTTTACCGCTAGCATTGGCCGAATGATGACGACTTAGCTCCTGCAGGGTCTGGCGGACCTCAGCGATGGTCAACTGTAAGCAACTTTTCACTCTCCATCGACAAATGCGGGGCTAATCATAAGAGTGTGAATGAACCATTAATAATTCTACTCTTAATGAGTTGACATCAGTAAATCTGAGTGGATTGACTGACATTGTACCGTTTTACACACTGTACATGTTGCTTTCAAGAAGATAGTCATTTATCGCCATGATGTCAATTCAGCTGAAAGCACCTGCAGAAACACTGAAGGCACAAAAGACCAACAGCTCTTACGTTTCTTCTTCAGGACGAGAGACTTCCTCAGTGTTATGTTGTGGTTTTAGTACTTTGTACACACAGATCATATAAAACTTTGACAGCCAGATTGGAATCTCTTGTTGTCTCGCTATTAGTCTTCCAGGTTCCCTCTTTGTAAAATATCTGCTCTCTCTTCATTCCTCACTATTCCCCACCCCTCCTCTTCCTCCGGTAGTGTCATCTTGTCCGTACCCCGCCTATCTGTTCGGCTACATCTCCAAGATGTTGTAATTTTCTTGGCCCGGTTTGATGTTTATTGTGAGGCTGAAATTGAAAATGGCCTGTAATGGAGCGAGCCTTGCAGCCCTGGGACCAATTCACAATCTAAATGACTTGCTCCTTTTCAATGGCATCGACTGGAGAGCTCTTTGTGCAGCCTTGTACCTAATCAACCTCCGGCGTGACCCCCAGCTCTTTGAGGCTGCTGTCGGATTAATGATAAAATCATCGGTTCAAACAATTATTCGACCTGAAATGCCTGGCCATTTTACTCTGAAAATTAAAGAATGTGAAATTATTTTCTTTTCTGCACCATGTTGTAGCAGTGCCACTTACGGCTGAACTTTGCCCCTTACACTCTTGATTTCATATGAAAGAGTGCTTTTGCTTTATCTAGTTTTTTTTTTTTTTTTTTTGCTTTTTTCATAAACCTTTACTGTGCACACTGTTGCAAATAGCTTCCCAGGTGTCAGAATAACAAGGCTTCAGCTATGTGCTTGTCTTTCATTCCTCCTGTCAGCATCACTAACTTTCTCTTTATTCCTGTACTCCTATGTTCTGAGATGTTTTTCTGTGCAGATAATTACCGCCCCCCCCCCCCCCCAAAAAAAATTCCATTAAGAGAAAGAGCTACCAAATTTTGGTGTTGATCAGGAATAGTAATTTTATATTAAATCATGTATAGGCACAGGTCAGTTCCGGTCTGGGAACATGTGTTCCTGCCATCCATCCACCACACTATGGAAGCGTCTTGGATCCATTCCCACTTTTAAAAAGTAGCCATCTATCTGATGCAACCTGGTGAAATGCAGGTCTCCACTTGGCCTTGTGCAGTTGTCAACATTGAAGGACCTATGTATTGGATCATGTGCACACAAATGTGCCATATTGCTAAAATGTCATAGATGACGTTCCATCCTCCTCATCAGATCACCTCTAAGTAAACGCTGGTTTGACACAAAATTGTTCCATCATTACCAAAGGATCCTCCAAAGTGACCTCGTGTCAAAGATGTCTTAGGTGACTGTTAAACAGGGTTGGGAGGGTTACTTTAAAAATGTATTCCGATACAGTTACTAGTTACCTGTTGAAAAATGTAATCAGTAACGTAATCCAAGTACCATAATATTAAAGTAATGTAATTTGATTACTTTCAATGACTTCTGGATTACTCCAATATCAAATATGCTAATACAGACAAAAGAAACTAAATATAAATAGTCTTGACTACATAGTACAGTTTATGAAGCAAAAATAAAACTGTTTCTTTTACATGGCATGCTCTGTTTTACTTCACATTATCAATTGTAGGGTGTGGATTAGAGTGAAAGAAGGAACAAACGGTATACAAATCAAAAACATGGAGGACCTTACGAAATACAGACCTGAATAGACAATCAAATATAATATCTGTTGGTAATTGGACCAACAAAAAATCAGATCAAACATGGAAACAGAGGATAAAATATATGACATAGACACTAATATTGATGAAAGTATATTTGACTTAAAAACGATTGGTTGTGAGTATTATACAGTAGAACAGCTGAATAGTGAAAAAATTGCAGAAGATGCCCTGTCACTCATACATATAAACAGTCGAAGCTTGTATTGTAAAATGTCACAAATAAAAGATTATTTAAATCAGTTTAAAAATAGATTTAGTATTGTTGCAATCACTGAATCTTGGCTTAAAGATGATCTCATGGATGAAGTTCAAATGGAGGGATATGAGCTGTATTTTGTAAACAGAAGATATAAAAAAAGGCGGTGGTATTGCTCTGTATACAAAAACAGATCTGATGTGTACAATTGTTGAAGAAATAACAATTATGAATGATGTCATAGAAATTGTAACAGTGGAACTTGTACATGAAACATCTAAGAATATTTTAATCAGTTGTGTATACATAGCACCAGATTCTTGTGTTGTGAAATTTACAGATAAAATAATTGAATTATTCCATCAAATTAAAAACAAAACGCTTTTTATGTGTGGGGACTTTAATATTAACATAGAATGCTCCAGCTGCCAAAGATTAAGTGATTTTGTGAATTCAATGTATAGTTTGGGGTTATTCCACTTGATAACAAAACCAACCAGAATTACATCGCAAAGTGCAACGGTAATTGATAATATATTTACAAACAGAACAGATGAAATGATCAAGAATGGGATCTTCATGACAGATATTAGCGACCATTTACCAATTTTTTCAATATTTAAATATAAAAATAGGTACAACAAAAAAACTGATATAAACTTTAAAAGAGATAAGTCAGTAAAAGCCTTAGAGGCATTAAAATATGACCTTAAAAATCAAAACTGGGAAGAAGTTTATGTCAGTGATGTTAATGTAGCATATAACTCATTTATGAAAATATTGATGAAATCATACAATAAAAATTGTAAATTAATTGAAATTAGTAAGAAAAGAGTAAATAAACCATGGCTGACAAAGGGAATAAAAAATGCTTGTGCAAAGAAAAACTATTTATACAGGTGCTTTTTAAAATTGCAAACGAAGGAATCAGAACATAAATACAAAAAATATAAAAATAAACTATTAACAATAATTAGGAAACAAAAAAAAGATTATTACAGTGAAAAACTAAATAAGAGTAAAGATAATATGAGGGTAACATGGGGAATTATAAAAAGTGTGATTGATAGTGATGGAATGAAAGAAACTATTCCAAATTACTTTGTTAAGGAAAATAAAGAGATATATGATATAAAAGAAGTTGCAAATGGGTTTAATGATTATTTTTCAAATGTAGGGTCAAGTCTGGTGGGAAATAAACCAATAATAGAAGATAAATTATGTACATTGGTAAATACGGTCAATAGTATTTTCCTGGACAATGTGGAAAAAGATGAAATAAGAAATATTGTAAAAAACTGTGTAAGCAAAAGATCAACTGACCATGAAGATTTAGACATGATGACTGTAAAAAGTATAATAGAAATTGTTATTGAACCATTTACTTATATTTGTAATCTGTCTCTGTCAACTGGGGGTTTTCCAGATGAAATGAAAATTGCTAAGGTAGTCCCATTATATAAAAATGGAGACAAACATAATTTTTCTAATTACAGGCCAGTATCATTGCTTCCACAGTTTTCTAAAATTATGGAAAACGTTTTTGTAACAAGATTGGATAAATTTATTGAGAAACATCATATTTTAAATAATGCTCAGTATGGATTCAGAACAAAACATTCGACAGCTATGGCAATTATGGAACTAATAGAGAAAATATCAACAACAATAGATAATAAGGATTATTTTGTAAGTATTTTTATTGACCTGAAAAAGGCTTTTGATGTTATAGACCACTCAAGATTGCTCCACAAGTTACAACAATATGGAATAAGAGGTGTTGCATATCAGTGGGTAAAAAGCTACTTAGAAAATAGAAAACAGTTTGTTCAGATAAATAATACCAAATCAGAATTGTGTAACATTATTTATGGAGTACCACAAGGATCGGTACTTGGACCCAAACTGTTTATTTTGTATATCAATGATTTTGTGAATGTATCCAATGTGCTTGGCAGCATTTTATTTGCTGATGATACAACGCTGTTTACTCTGGATCAGATATACAGGAAGTAGCACAAGTGATAAATACAGAGTTGGAAAAAGTTAAACATTGGTTTGATATAAACAGATTGTCACTAAATATTAATAAGACAAATTTCATATTGTTTAATGATAGAGCGAAAAAAAATAATGTGTCATTACAAATAGATGGAATGGATATACAAAGGGTAAAAGAAATGAAATTTTTAGGAGTCATGATTGATGAAGATCTTACATGGAAGTCACACATAAATTACATAAAAGGAAAAACAGCGAAAGCCATTGCTGTTTTGCATAAAGTAAAATATTCATTAAATAGTTATGGTTTATTAACATTGTACAATTCATTGATTGTCCCATATTTAACTTACTGTGTAGAAATCTGGGGATCAACATATACAACCTATATACAACCTTTATTTATTTTGCAGAAAAGAGCTTTAAAAGTGATTAGTAACAGTGGTTTTAGAGATCCATCTAATCCATTGTTTATTAAGTATAGGGTACTTAAATTTCATGATTTAGTCGATTTGAAAATATTACAAACGATGTACCAAGTTAATAAAATACTTTACCAACAAACATTCAAAATATGTTTGAAAAAAGAGTAAGTAGTCTTTAAAAAACCAAGATTTAGAACCAAAGTAAAGGAAAGGAGTATTGCAGTAAATGGTGTCAAATTATGGAACAATCTTAATAAAGAAATTAAAGAATTAAGGTCGCTTAAATTATTTAAAAAACATATTAAATTAGATGTATTAAGTAAGTATGAAACTATGAAGTAAGTCAGTGGGCTGCAAGAAAGTCAAAAAAAAGAAAAGAAAAGTAAACTGTTAATAATGTTTGGAGTGTCTTAAGTTTAAATGTAACCTGTCAGTGATGTAATCTATTAATTAATGGTCATAATTATGAAATGGGTCAGTGGTATGTGACAAGTTAAAGAAATGCAATCTGTTAAATAATGTTGACTATGATGCTGTATATTGAAAGATTGTATTGTTAAAAGGGGCAGAAATCATAAGACTTGTTCTTCTTTCTGCTCCTTTTCATTCTGGTATTGTGGTGCTTTTGTTTTTTTGCTTTTCTGTTTTTCTTTTAAATGAATGAAATAAATATTTAAAAAAAAAAAAAAATTAAGAGCAACCACAATATTGTTTTAAACACACCCAGTGTTCACCTGCTAAATTTTCAACAAAAAATGCCAAACAAATGAAGGATAATGAAAACCCGGGTGTGTGCGGATGAATTTGTAATTAAAAGTGGCAGAACAATATACAAAACAAAAAAAAGTCTACTACTTGTTCAGTAAATTCGCACCATGTTTCACATATCAGTCCACTTATTGAACTTAAAAAATAAGAACAACAGCATAATGAAAACCATTAAGTAAATCCTGTCAGTAAGGAGGCGTGATCGACATTTTAATTCTGGACAAGTTAGTGATTTGCGTGCATAGAAGTTCAAGAAACAGGTGGAATATGCCGGAAAGCTGCGCATGTTGGCAAAGCCACAAACAGAGGAACAAGGGAGACAATATTTCCTTCCATAAGTAAGTGGTTTTGGTTCTTCTTGTCACTTTGTCCATGATATTTGGATGATAAACAGCTGTATGTCTCCCGCCGTGTCGTCCGATGACACGGACCATTAACTCTTCACTTATGTCTAGTTGATATTTTCCCCTGCTAGACCGATGTCTAGTTAAATACTTGTCGTTAGTGATTAAAATTGTTTGACAAGACGGGATTTTTTAAAAATTGCACCTTTAAAATAATGAGATTATAATGACCTGCGCACTGTGCCGCTCACAGTCACACCCACACATAGAGATGTGGACCCACACCACTGACTTCATGAATGAAACTCGGTCAATAAAGAATAATTGTGTAAAAATATAATATGTATATAAATGTATTGTAATGGTTTTAGGAGCCGCGCTGAACAGCAGCTGCAGGACGCCTCAGCTCAGCAGCTTGAACAGCGCAGATCCGTGTCACTTTCAACACTAATATTTGGGAATGTGTGTGTGTCAGAGTAAGTTTAATACTTTCCTGACATAATTTAATGTAATTTAATTTTACTGGCTCAATATCCAGGTCAAAATGCCATTTTAACACGTATTTTGCAAGCATTTTTCTGAGTGTGTTCAGTCGCGGATCTCCATTGAAAATGCATTAACATCTGGGTACTTTATCAATATTTTGCTGGAGACGTCATGTCACTGTCCATGAAGGGACGTTTTCATTTCAAAGAAAAAAAATTCTATACAGATAATATCATAAAATGCATTCAAACTGCAAACTAATCCCCATTTTTACTAAATATACCTGTAATCTGAATACGTCTTTTTTTCTGTAACTGTAGCAGAATACAGTTACCTTTTTTGGTATCCTAATTACGTAACGCCGTTACATGTATTCTGTTATTCCCCAAGCCTGACTCACAAACGGTAAGACAGGAAGCACCAAGATGCTAAAGACTTGGACCTTCATTCTCCTGCAAGGATATCGGCGTTGTCACCAAACACCTCTGTCCTGCAACCTAATGGCTCCATGAGCTCTTCACACATGTCTCTTGATGTCAAAGTCTGAAGACCCAGAGACATGAATGCCACTGATGGGGCAAGTGAATCTCTCTACAAATTAGTAGTGATGGGCAGATCGATACTAAAATATCAATACCTCTGACAGCAGATCTTTATGCTCTAAAATCGATTCTCAAATCAAAATATTGATACTTTTAATACTTCAGTCATTTGAGGTAATGTATATCATTAATAGGAACACAGTGGAAAGTAACTAAACTTTTGAGGTTTTGTCTAAATGACATGCGGTTGGTACCAATTATTGTGGCATTTATAAGATTAAGCAGTCAGTGCAGAGTAACCCCATTATTTGTTTTGTCCTGTGATCTTATATCATTTGAACATGATTCCCCAAGAGCAGCAACACTTACAAGATGCTTGGGAGAGATGATTGTGAAAGATCTCCAGCCTCTGGACAGAGTGGAACACCAAAGTTTCCAAGGATTTGTGAGAGCTCTTGACCCAAAATATACTCAACAAAAATATAAACGCAACGCTTTTGGTTTTGCTCCCATTTTGTATGAGATGAACTCAAAGACCTAAAACTTTCTCCACATACACAATATCAACATTTCCCTCAAATATTGTTCACAAACCAGTCTAAATCTGTGATAGTGAGCACTTCTCCTTTGCTGAGATAATCCATCCCACCTCACAGGTGTGCCATATCAAGATGCTGATTAGACACCATGATTAGTGCACAGGTGTGCCTTAGACTGCCCACAATAAAAGGCCACTCTGAAAGGTGCAGTTTTATCATACAGCACAATGCCACAGATGTCGCAAGATTTGAGGGAGCGTGCAATTGGCATGCTGACAGCAGGAATGTCAACCAGAGCTGTTGCTCGTGTATTGAATGTTCATTTCTCTACCATAAGCCGTCTCCAAAGGCGTTTCAGAGAATTTGGCAGTACATCCAACCAGCCTCACAACCGCAGACCACGTGTAACCACACCAGCCCAGGACCTCCACATCCAGCATGTTCACCTCCAAGATCGTCTGAGACCAGCCACTCAGACAGCTGCTGAAACAATCGGTTTGCATAACCAAAGAATTTCTGCACAAACTGTCAGAAACCGTCTCAGGGAAGCTCATCTGCATGCTCGTCATCCTCATCGGGGTCTCGACCTGACTCCAGTTCGTCGTCGCAACTTCGCACAGCCATTGAAGAGGAGTGGACCAACATTCCACAGGCCACAATTGACAACTTGATGAACTCTATGCGAAGGAGATGAGTTGCACTGCATGAGGCAAATGGTGGTCACACCAGATACTGACTGGTATCCCCCCCCCAATAAAACAAAACTGCACCTTTCAGAGTGGCCTTTTATTGTGGACAGTCTAAGGCACACCTGTGCACTAATCATGGTGTCTAATCAGCATCTTGGTATGGCACACCTGTGAGGTGGGATGGATTATCTCAGCAAAGGAGAAGTGCTCACTATCACAGATTTAGACTGGTTTGTGAACAATATTTGAGGGAAATGGTGATATTGTGTATGTGGAAAAAGTTTTAGATCTTTGAGTTCATCTCATACAAAATGGGAGTAAAACCAAAAGTGTTGCGTTTATATTTTTGTTGAGTTATAAACTCCCAAGAAGAAAAAACCTGACAGAGACTCATCTTGTAAAGATGTTTGATGAATGCAAAGACAAAGTAATTCTTTATGAAGCTATGATTTGAAATACACTACTTTATTTTTTAGATTAACCATACATATTAGCTGTATTTGCACAAAGTATCGGTATCGAATCAGTATCGCTGATACCAGCCTGAATTTGACTCAGTATCGGATCGGAAAGGAAATCGGTGGTGTCGAACATAACTACAAATGAGAGATTTTCACATGCAGATACACGTCTGATGTCTGAGTCCAGGAAGTCTTTGAAGGCCTTCATCTTAGTCTTGATCCAGGACAACTGTAAACCCAGGCTCTCAGATTGGTCGCTCAGCTTTCCAAGTGCTGCAGTCTGGACATCTATGGATTCCACAGAGGTCACCCTGGATCATACTGACTGTCTTCCGAGGAACTTGTGGCTCACCTGTTGAAGGTGAGTACTGCAGGCTGCAGAATGCAGTTTGCAGCATGCCCAGGTTTGAATCCCAGCTTGGGTGACCTAATGCCCCGCCAATAAATAAAGATGACATTGCAACACTGAACTCCAAATTTTTTAATACAGTATATACTGGCCACTGATGCTTTTCAGTCATTCCAACAAAAGTCCTGTATTGGGGAAAAAACACCTACAAAAATAACCTTTACTCAAAACATAGAAGCTCTCAGGTTTCCCCTCGTGAGTCCGTGGGCAGTGCAAGAATACACAGACAACAATAATTTAAATTCAAGTTAATCCTACCAGGTTTATTAAAACAGCAGAGCAGATCAGTCATCAAAAATCATTCATCTTTGCAAAAAAAAACGGTTCAGAATGCATACACATTTTTAATAATGCCACAAAACCGATACCCACAGCATGTGCAGCAAAAAGAACACTCTTCTTTTCCAAAACAGAGTTTTTTACGCTTGCAGTTAAGAAATTTGTCCGGGTGGGGCGCCCAGTCCCACACGTCCTCAGTCTAAGCACAAAACATGTAACTCCATGGAATAAAGCAGGCATTGTTGTTAATCTTTAATCGTCCAACGTTGTGATGGGAACTGATTTGATAATTGCCCTGGGTGCCGAGGTTTACCAGTACATACACCCCCACTTTCTGCCTTTTGCGGCAAAGTGTAACTAATTAATGTAGAATAGTGTTAAAGAATCTCTGTTTTCTTGTTTTCAGCGCCGTATGAGAACAGGTCCATGTGTTCAGTTTAGTGGCGTTAGTGTGTCTCTACAGACACTTTCAAGGTTGCCTACCCGATAACAAATAATCCAGTCATTGTTCTCCCTGTGGAAGCAAAGTTCTTTCACAGTCAAAATATGAAATCACTCACATTTTACAGAATGCAGAAGCAGCAATTAGTTTTGAACAATACAGTCATTCAACTGTTCATTATTGATCAGCATAGTTCAAACATAACTGTACAAACCATTTGATTATAAACAGAGGCAACAACAATATTATTTGCAGTACACATCTTGACCTCATGACCTTTGAACGTATCATGAAACATCATGTCAGGCATTAGTCATGACTTTATTAAAAATGGTCAATGTCTGACAAGTTTTAAACCAACATGTTACACCCTACTTAAGCATATGTTATTTATGAAAACCTTAAACCAAAACACTTTACTGGTTTGAGAGTCAACAAATCTGTCAGCAGTTCAACATGTTCAATACAATTCATCATAAGTACATATTTCAATTATTAATCAAACTGTATAATATTGTATCATTTCAAAACCATCATAAATCATTTGAACACCTATCAAAGCATAGGCATACACATTTTCATTCATTTGACATCATGATAAAACCCTTAAACACATTGTGGCACAAGTATACACTCTATTCAACTTCATTCATTCAATACAATATCTAGTTCATTTAAACCTGCATGGTGTACATACTTCTAAACATTTGTTACTTTTTGTAAATAATGAACACAAAACCTTTTATTCAGTTTGGTAACTTTTAGCATTGTTAGCATGCAAAGCTAATTATGAGTAAAATAGCATATATTTTCATTTATTCTTTACACTTGCCATCTAGAAAAGATAAAGTCTGAATCATGAACTTGTCCTCCGTTGCTGGTTAATTTATCTAACTTCTTCTTTTTAGGACAGTCACGGTGTCTCTCCATCATTGAGTACTGTGATCTTCTTAGAAGGACAAATCGCTTCCATACTGGAATGCACACGTATTTCACAAGAATGTAGTGCCACCTACTGTTGCAGGTGTATATGACATGGGCAAGCCTACACCCTGAATATAAGACAACCCCATTTTTTTCAGATGTATTCCCCCAAAAAAAGACACCTTATGTGCAGAACAACACAATAATATGGTTTTTTTACTGGTTAAATATTGGCTCCTTGCAACATGTGCCAGATCGTGTCCAGGAACATGTGTTGGGTCTGCATAGTGCCACATCCAGTACCTTATGTAGGCACCCACTGAGACAGAACAATGGTCCACCCCAATCTCGTCAAAGTAGCCATCTATCTGCTGCAACCAAGTGATACATGTGCATCACTTTGAGCTTGTGTAGTTGCTTCACAATGAGGCACCTGCCATGATGTGGCAGATAACTTTCCTTCAAGTGTAGTAGTGAAAAATATCTATTTGAAGAAGAGCCTTTATTGCCATTGCACATATAATCCATATTCATCTGCATGAGATAACCTCCAGTATGTTATCCATTGCATGTTTATTAGTCCATCTTGTTTAATTAAGTCCTTTTGGCACAAGCTCAGAGCTTCCTGCAAAAATCTATTGTGTCCACTTGACGTTTTTCTGTTCTCGATTTCATCCAGTAACATTCCATACATTGTCCATTGCACATTTATTTGTCCATAATGTTTATTTTTGCGATTTTAAAATCCTTATGTTAAGTAACAGTACACACTGTGGTGTGTACATGTGCTGAGTTGTTAAACTCACTCCCAAGGAAACACTGTGTTAAAAAGTAAGTTCCAAATACAGAAACAAACTGCGACTTATACTCCAACACATCTTATATATTTTTTCCTCTTCAAGGGGCATTTTTTTTGACAGGTGTGATTTAAACTCCTTAAAATACAGTATACGTGCTCCCAAAGAAGAAACGTTCAGTTTACAGGAGCTTAACACAAAGGTGTCTGTGATGCCCTGTGTGTTTCCCTGCCTCCTGCCCATTGCATGCTGGGATAGCAGCCCTGAAGAGGACAAGCAGGACTAGAAGATGGAGGGATTATAGATTTACAGCCTGTGTGCAGCCAAACTCTGATGAGTCCTGCTGTGCACTTGTGCCTGTCAAACACCACTTGATTACTGGCTCTGTATTTATCATCATCATTGCCATCACCATCACCATCATTATCGTTATCAATGTGCTCCCCTCTCCTAAGCCTGAGACAATAGGCTCTCCTAAAAAGCTTGCATTGAACTGCAGCTCAGTAGGCTGTGCAGCCAGAGCCTGTTCCTCTCCAGCAGCCTGCAATGTGGCTGGGTAATTACCCGGGGATTGATTCACTAACAGAGACCATTTCTTCACCTCCTGCAGAATCAATAAGAGGCTTAGAATAAGCCCTGCTCACCTCCATAGCTTCCTAGCTAATGTCTCAGCGAGCCAGAGCCTCCATTGACTTGTTGATGGAGATGCTGGAGCTGTGCTGAAGGAGCTGGCACTCTCTCCGCACACATACTTGATTATTAAAAAGTTTCCCATCACGGCAGCAATTTTTACACCTCGGCCACTGAGGTGCTGCTGTGATGTTTACCATATGTCCACGTTTTGCTTTTCACACTTTTGCCAGAAAATGGGACGGTGGATCAAATTGATCCAACTGTATTTTTGTGTCAGTCGGCACTGAAGCTGAATCTTTTTTTTTCTTTTTAGGTTGGAAGGTCAAACATCAAGGTTCCTGGAAACAGTTCTTAAAAATATGTTTGGGAATATGATAACGTCTGTTGTCCATATCCAGTTGTCATGTACTGTACAGTAGTGTTCATAATAATAGTAGTGCTATGTGACTAAAAAGATTAATCCAGGTTTTGAGTATATTTCTTATTGTTACATGGGAAACAAGGTACCAGTAGATTCAGTAGAGTCTCACAAATCCAACAAGACCAAGCATTCATGATATGCACACTCTTAAGGCTATGAAATTGGGCTATTAGTAAAAAAAGGTAGAAAAGGGGGTGTTCACAATAATAGTAGTGTGGCATTCAGTCAGTGAGTTCGTCAATTTTGTGGAACAAACAGGTGTGAATCAGGTGTCCCCTATTTAAGGATGAAGCCAGCACCTGTTGAACATGCTTTTCTCTTTGAAAGCCTGAGGAAAATGGGACGATCAAGACATTGTTCAGAAGAACAGCGTAGTTTGATTAAAAAGTTGATTGGAGAGGGGAAAACTTATATGCAGGTGCAAAAAATTATAGGCTGTTCATCTACAATGATCTCCAATGCTTTAAAATGGACAAAAAAAAAAAAAACAGAGACGCATGGAAGAAAATGGAAAACAACCATCAAAATGGATAGAAGAATAACCAGAATGGGAAACGCTCACCCATTGATCAGCTCCAGGATGATCAAAGACAGTCTGGAGTTACCTGTAAGTGCTGTGACAGTTAGAAGACGCCTGTGTGAAGCTAATTTATTTGCAAGAATCCCCCGCAAAGTCCCTCTGTTAAATAAAAGACGTGCAGAAGAGGTTACAATTTGCCAAAGAACACATCAACTGGTCTAAAGAGAAATGGAGGAATATTTTGTGGACTGATGAGAGTAAAATTGTTCTTTTTGGGTCCAAGGGCCACAGACAGTTTGTGAGATGACCCCCAAACTCTGAATTTAAGCCACAGTTCACAGTGAAGACAGTGAAGCATGGTGGTGCAAGCATCATGATATGGGCATGTTTCTCCTACTATGGTGTTGGACCTATATATCGCATACCAGGTATCATGGATCAGTTTGGATATGTCAAAATACTTGAAGAGGTCATGTTGCCTTATGCTGAAGAGGACATGCTCTTGAAATGGGTGTTTCAACAAGACAGTGACCCCAAGCACACTAGTAAACGAGCAAAATCTTGGTTCCAAACCAACAAAATTAATGCCTCGCAGATGTGAAGAAATCATGAAAAACTGTGGTTATACAACTAAATACTAGTTTAGTGATTCACAGGATTGCTAAAAAAGCAGTTTGAACATAATAATTTTGAGTTTATAGCGTCAACAGCAGATGCTACTATTATTGTGAACACCCCCTTTTCTACTTTTTTTTTTACTAATAGCCCAATTTCATAGCCTTAAGAGTGTGTATATCATGAATGCTTGGTCTTGTTGGATTTGTGAGAATCTACTGAATCTACTGGTACCTTGTTTCCCATGTAACAATAAGAAATATACTCAAAACCTGGATTAATCTTTTTAGTCACATAGCACTACTATTATTCTGAACACTACTGTAAATTTGGAAGCCATCCTGCAAAAATCCTTTTGATTTAGTCAGCTTGTGACTCCGACGAGGGCGATCGCATCTCCTCCGCTCTCCCTTATCTCTGCTCTGTGCTTTAACCTTCAAGTCCCTACTTCACCAGACTGTGAATTCCTGAAATTATATTGGATTCTGGATCTATTGGACTACTATTGGATTAACCATGGGATTGATCAGCTGGTCTCTGAACGCTATTGACACCATTTTTTCTACAAGAAGGTCAGGACCTGGTGATCCTACCTGCCCAGATGGTACGTATCCTGCGGGCTATGTTCTTGACTCCTGGGGGTCTTGGCGTGTTGCATGCTTGGCGCCTTTCTCCATTGAGGATGTCGAGGATTTATTCATTTTTGGTCTCACGGTAACAGGGCTGGTACTTTATGGCTTATGTGCTGCCCTGATCTACTGGAAAATTGGCAGGACGGCGGCATCAAGAACCACGGCCCCTCGCTTGTCCATCATGATTAGCGAGGTTGGCAAGGCAGTGTATTCTCAGACTGCGATGACTCTCGAACTCTCATAACTGTGAATATTCTTAATTCATAATTGGGATTTGGTTGTGCAAGTGGAACTGTTAAAAAGTGTTTTTCACTGCTCAAACCATAACATTACAGGCTTATCAAGCCTGAAGGTCAAATCGCCCGACTGTTTTCCTCCAGAGGAATTTTTTTCAGCCTGGGGAACATTGGCTGTTTCTTATCTCAACTCACAAAGACAACAAACTGTTTTTCACAGGATTGAAGCATGCTCCATTTCCTCCCCCATCCGCCTCCTACCCCCAGCAACACCTCCCCTTTCCAGTGCCTGCTAATGTCACTCCCTCCCCCTTCTGCCGGGGCGGTGCAGTTTTAGCTGCTGCTGGTCCCCGTTCCTCCTCCCAAGCTGACGGCACATCTCAGCATTGCTGCGTGACCTTCACCCACTTGCCTCAATTCGGATAACGGACTTCTTCAAACTTAGTGCACATAAACAATGTCAAATGTGTATGTGCTGTTTTTAATTCTGATGTGTGCCATTATTACGGTAAACAAGTAATAATTGTGGACTAATTGCTGTCTGAGGTAACTGGAGTGTAAACATAATTTCTCCACTGTGAGATCAATAAAGTATATCTCATTTAGGAAACAGAAAGTCAAGGTCACTGCAGGTGTTTTCTGTCCTAAAATTAGCTGCATGCGTAATTCTTAGCAAATTTGGAATATTTTATATATTGCTCAGCCAGACTTAAACATGCTGATAAATTTTGGTATCAGTAGTTTCAAAGTCACTGGAAGTATTTTTTCATCTAAAAAGTACAAAGTATTTAACGTGGGTTGAAGGAGGTTGTGTTCAAACTGCGATGCCAACTGTAACATGTATAAAAGAACCAACAATGAACAACATTTTATGAATTTAAAGCCGTACAGCCTTTCAAATGTCAGAAAACAGACAAAATTTAGTTTCTACCGAAATCCAAGCACTATAATGGTTTGTTTTTGAAACATGTTGCAAAATCACATATATTGAGGGGGAATTCCAAGGCAAATATTGCTGTTTGTTTTGTGCAGACTGACTGCAGGAGGAAGCATGTGTGTGAAAATGTGTGAGGTTTTGAGATGACCTGTGACCTGACCCACTTCAGAGGTTTTATCTGGTTACAAAAACAATGTTTTTAGATTTTGATGTGTTTATTTCTTCCTAACATTTACAAAATATATGAAAAAGAATATTAGATTTATACAGAAATAAGCTGTTTTGGAGTGTTTTCCGGCATCTTGGTATATTTTGTTCACTTGAGCAGTCAGATGACATCATACTGCCTTTCTTCACTCTGATTGTCAGTCAATGTGTCCTTCCCATCATCCTTGTAAAGCTCGAGGGAAGCTCCCACATGATCTATGATATCGCTATCAAATGTAGATCATGGCATCTGATCACAAGAACTTCTCTCCTTCAAAGGGAGTGATGCATGTTACAGCCTTATTCCAGAATGGAGAAAATTCATTTTCCCATCAAATTTTTTCTCACAACACCCCATAATGACAACATGAAAACAGTTTTTTTTTTTTTTTTGCAAATTGATCAAAAATAAAAACTAAGAAATCACTTGTACATAAGTATTCACACCTTTTGCTCAATACTCTGGCAGCAATTACAGCCTCAAGTCTTCTCAAATATGATGCTGCACCTATCTTTGGGCAGTTTTGCCCATTCCTCTGAGTCTGGTCTGCTTGAGATTTCTTCCTCAATATCATCAGAGGGAGTTTTTCCTTACCACTGTCGCCTGTATGCTTGATCTAGGGGTTGGTAAGGTTAGACCTTACTCGTGTGAAGCACCTTGAGGCAGGTTGTGATTTGGTGTTATATAAAATTTAAAAATTGAAATTGAAATAACTCTTTGCAGCAGCTCTCAAGCTCCATCAGGTTGGATGGGGAGTGTTGGTGCACAGGCATTTTCAGGTGTTGCAAAGAGGAATGGGCTAAACTGTCCAAAGATAGGTGCTCCAAGCTTGTGGCATCATATTCAAGAAGACTTGAGGCTGTAATTGCTGCCAAAGGCACATCAGCAAAGTATTGAGCAAAGGGTGTGAATACTTATGTCATTTGTTATTTTTTTATTTTTAATAAATTTGCAAAAAATTCAAATAAACTTTTTTCATGTTGTCATTATGGGGTGTTGTGGGTAGAATTTTGAGGGTAAAAAAAAAATCCATTTTGGAATAAGGCTGTAACATGACAAAATGTTGAAAAAGTGAAGCACTGTGAATACTTTCCAGATGCACCTCACAAATGAATTACACTGAATCTTTTGCCCTATATGTTAAAAAAAAAGCCACAATTTTGTCCTGCAAGCCATCAGCCCAAAGAATCATTTTGGAAATTCATCCTGTGAAATTATAGGTTGTTGTAACAACATGATGGAGAGAAATTTTGCAGCAGGACTGTTTTGAACATTGGGCTTGGTGGTTAGAAAAATGTCCCCATTTGAACAGACATCATGGTGACGTTAATATTTAACTTTATCCGCATATGTGGAGAATTGTGTCTTGTTGCTGGGAATCGCAAGTCAGCCAGGTGACTTCACAAAGTTTGCTTCACTGTGCACCTTAAACAAACGCCGCCTTCATGGCGTTGCTAATTACCATTCTGGGGACATGGCAGCATGTTACTTTGAATCTGCCAATCAGCAACAGGGCACAAAGAGCACCAAGAACCCAGAGAGAGAACAGAGGCTTTCATTCATTATTTGAAAGTAAGGAGACACAGCCAGAGAGAATGTGTGGCAAAAGTGATCAAGTTAAATCCTTCCACATCTTAATCAGTCAGTCAACATTCACAGAGCATCACACAAACTCAAGCAAGTACCGTGAACCAAGATCAGTCTCCCTTATATACATTACAGACGACATCCATCTGTCTGGAGCGTCTCGTTTTGAGTTTTATGACTTTAGCGCTTTCAATTTCTGATCACCAAGACCAGGACGTCATCCTAAACCTGGATCTTAATCAGATCTTGACCATTACTGAGAATAAATCAACATCTGAATTGCAGCTGAAGGAAGTGGAAAAACTCCATGCAATATATTGTTCATCATCCTCTCACTGGAAATAACGTGACATCAAGTTTACCGTCTGGTGCACATGTGAACAGCAGCAAACATCAGTATCAGTTGCTGCCAACTTAGTCCATGTGCTAAAAACAACAAACACCTTTTCATCAGCAGGTTAAAGGCAGCTGCTAATACGTACATTATCCACAAGCATATCCAAGATTATAGGAGACTGTAGTGACTCGTTTGAACCCTCCGTGATATCTTGGGATTTGACCACTTATGGGGACCTCCATTTAATATATACACAGCATAACTTCACATGGTTTTGTTTTTGGCTACAATCACTGAAGCAGTCACGAAAAGTATTTTTTGTTTGTTCCTGGTGGAAAAGAAAAGGCGAGGAGGTGGGAGACGCTGTGTCCGTAAGGGTTAGCTTACACAGCTAACACGTTTGTGCTTCAGATCATAAACAAACCACAACACGTCCACTTTCCCTCCACATCGTCACTTTTTCTTTGCATTTTCACTTTGTTTGCGTGTAATTTGCCCAAAACCCAATTGAAAATGCCATGGTTTGTACTGCGGAAGTAGAGAAATTACATCATATATGTAATATTTTACCCCTTTAGCGCCCACCCCAAACGAGACTGCACTGCCCTATTATACGGCTGCGACGCTACACGCACTCTGATTGGCTTATTACTGGTTGGCTATTTTCCCTTATCATATACATACTCGGACTGATAATCTGTGATTTTGGGCATTTGCCCGGTGGGCCGCTGCACGTTTAGACGTGCGTGGGCCGGCCTTCCCATATTTATAGAGATTATGGAAATATACAGTGCTCTCGAACCGCGCGCTGCTGTCAACACGAGGAAAGTCCGTGATCGGTGAAGCTACAGCATTTAATCGGCGCAGCTGCAGAACCACTTCCTGAATTTGTGTCTAAATAAAAGTTCTGTAGTGTTTCATACATGGCGCAGTCTTATTATAGGTTTCAGTTTTGTTTCCGTTTAATCACACAACGGAGACTTACATCAAGCACAATGATTGACATGACCAACAGCCAATGACAATGGAGAAGCATACAGGGTGGCCAATCAGATTGCAGGAAGAGCAGGCGGCCGCTCCGCCCCTGTGAATGGATTGAGTCCTCGGCGCCTGGACTTCTCTCCGCTCTTCTACTGATACAAGGTTGGAATTGTTTATTTTATCTTAATTAACTGTGCTTTACTTTTGTTAATCTTTAAATGCAACAGCTACGGACTTCAGCTCCTTAATTTGCTGCTGTGTGAATCTCTCTCTCTCTCTCTCTCACTCACACACACTTTGGAGACAGAAAAACTTTTTTCCGCTTGTGTGCATTTGCTTCCGTTTTGTCAGACCCGGCGCCAGAAAAAAAAAATATTAAGGGGGCGATGAGTTTATCACAGGGGGCGGGGTTGCCCCCCCCTCAAAAAAATAGTGCGCACCGGAGCAGACGTGCGCTCCTGGAAAGCTCGTGTATTTACGCTGCACCGTTGTAAGAGACTGACCAAGAGTGAAGAGTGATGACAGTATTTTTTAAAAATTATTATTTGAACGCATAGGCGCTTGGTCAAGTGATCTCCTGCATACCACAGAGCCGGTGTTCTGTCGAGATGAAGTGCGCCAGCTTTCGACACTCTGAGCTGTGACGTACCTTCGCATTGTCCAATAGGAATGACGCGTCGGGCCAAAACACGGAAGACTCGTGGCAGAAACCACTGATCTCTACAAAATGGATTGGACCAATCCGATTGGTGCAGAAACCACTGATCTGTACAAAACATTAACGTGTGACAGGACTGCTCATTTATGGAGCAGTTTTCTGAAGAAAAATCATTGGAAATGTTTTTTTGTTGTTGTTACCTCAAAATTTCTGATTATTGTTAAAAAGTTTAGAACACTTGTAATTAAAATAGGTAAATAAATCAATAAATGGTTCTTTAGAAACCTTTCATCTGTATTAAAACCACCTGTTATTTCAGATTAGATAATTTCTTGTTTAACATAAGGAACCTCAGACATTTATTTTTAGACAAATAAAATAACATGGAAACTTGTATATTTTTTGAAGTCTGGTAGATTATTTATATCTTATTTCAACCAGAAAAACAAACACTAAATAAATACAAGTGTTTATTATAAATGCAAAAGGAAATAATTTAACAATGACTGCAGTGTGATTGTAAAGTAGGATTTCTGTAACATAAACCTCATGATGTTTTATTTATATATATATATATATATATATATATATATATATATATATATATATATATATATATATATATATATATATATATATATATATATAACAAAAATATAAACGCAACACTTTTGGTTTTGCTCCCATTTTGTATGAGATGAACTCAAAGATCTAAAACTTTTTCCACATACACAATATCACCATTTCCCTCAAATATTGTTCACAAACCAGTTTAAATCTGTAATAGTGAGCACTTCTCCTTTGCTGAGATAATCCATCCCACCTCACAGGTGTGCCATATCAAGATGCTGATTAGACACCATGATTAGTGCACAGGTGTGCCTTAGACTGCCCACAATAAAAGGCCACTCTGAAAGGTGCAGTTTTATCACACAGCACAATGCCACAGATGTCGCAAGATTTGAGGGAGCGTGCAATTGGCATGCTGACAGCAGGAATGTCAACCAGAGCTGTTGCTCGTGTATTGAATGTTCATTTCTCTACCATAAGCCATCTCCAAAGGCGTTTCAGAGAATTTGGCAGTACATCCAACCAGCCTCACAACTGCAGACCATGTGTAACCACACCAGCCCAGGACCTCCACATCCAGCATGTTCACCTCCAAGATCGTCTGAGACCAGCCACTCGGACAGCTGCTGGAACAATCGGTTTGCATAACCAAAGGATTTCTGCACAAACTGTCAGAAACCATCTCAGGGAAGCTCATCTGCATGCTCGTCGTCCTCATCGGGGTCTCGACCTGACTCCAGTTCGTCGTCGTAACCAACTTGAGTGGGCAAATGCTCACATTTGCTGGCGTTTGGCACGTTGGAGAGGTGTTCTCTTCACGGATGATGCGAAGGAGATGTGTTGCACTGCATGAGGCAAATGGTGGTCACACCAGATACTGACTGGTATCCCCCCCCCAGTAAAACAAAACTGCACCTTTCAGAGTGGCCTTTTATTGTGGGCAGTCTAAGGCACACCTGTGCACTAATCATGGTGTCTAATCAGCATCTTCGTATGGCACACCTGTGAGGTGGGATGGATTATCTCAGCAAAGAAGTGCTCACTATCACAGATTTCGACTGGTTTGTGAACAATATTTGAGGGAAATGGTGATATTGTGTATGTGGAAAAAGTTTTAGATCTTTGAGTTCATCTCATACAAAATGGGAGCAAAACCAAAAGTGTTGCGTTTATATTTTTGTTGAGTATATATAGTCATTTAAACTTGTAATTTCGTCAAAATATGTAATTGCCTTTAATGTTATCAGGATGCCCCCTCGTGGCGCCGGGTCCGCGTTTTGTACTTTGATCAAGGTGAAATGACAGCGAAAGTGTGTGTTTAGGTGTGTGTTCATGGTGTTTAGGTGTATAGTATTTGTTCATTGGGGGTTCGGTATGGACGGGTGGGTGGGTGCATGTTTGGGGGTGGATTCGTCGGGCCAATAGTGGGCTGGTCCTGAGGAAAAATGCCAGGGCCGAAATTTGTTCCCAGTCCGACCCTGATCATATACCTATAAATGATACGCCAATACAATTGGATAAAACACTAAAGAATAAATAGCAATACACCCTTTTCTCTGACAGGTAATATTTTTCATACCACCTGAGTAATCAACCAATCAGGTGTCACGTACAATTCTTTCTGCCTCGCTTAGAAAACAGCGATTGGAACATGAGGTGGATGGATGATGAAAAAAAGCAAAACACCTTCGCAATTTATGTCGATATTTTGATGAATTTCTTCATTTACAGCAGCTTCATTAAACAAATGTACTCAAATGATTATCAGCACGACGGCGAGCTTACAGGCTAACCTCCGCTAACAGTGCAGTGGATAACTGAAAAAAATGCTTCAAATGGTGATGCAAGCACCAAATTTGGCACACATACTCCTTAGACATTACTCTTTTAAAAATGCCGGGTACCCATGTGAACTTTCAATAGGCGGCCAAGAAGGGGTCAATTGAAGTATTACACAGGGGTCAAAATTTTAAAATGCTCCAATCATATTGAAAGGTATTCCATATTATTTGTCTGATCATAAAGATTCCAAAAAGGTATAGTTTGGACTATCTGTGAATGAATGGTCTGAAGTTATGGGGTTAAAAACAGCAAGAACACTGAGAAAGGTCAATTTCAGTTTGTACAGGGGTCAAAAGAATCCAATGGATGTTGATATTGTTTAACCTTTACTTTGCAAACCAAGCACGCAACACAGTCAAAACTATTCCATTTATTAATCCTATTAGCTCAACCAGTAATTTGCACCACTTTTTACCAAAATTGGAGCAACTTTAACTTTTGACCCCTTTAAATTAAATTGGTTAAAATTAATTAACAGTGTAGAGGACAAAGCAAATTAAGTTTACAGAACCACTTAAATGCGTTGCTAAACTTGGGTTTGTCTTACTATAAGTGTCTTGTGTGAACTCAGTGGCTGAGTTAGAATTTCTTTAAAAAAAACATGCAAATTGCTATTTTAGGCTTTTGTTTTGTTTTGTTTTTAAACTGAGCAAATAATTTGTTTTAGAGTGTGGAATACTCCAAAGAATGTTTCACTTCTGTGGACTGATCCTCATAACGTAAAGTGAAATCAAAATACCAGCATGGCTGCAGCTTTGAACACTGTTACAAACAGCCCCGGCCTCCCCTATTACCATTATAACTGGTCTGCTGTCCCAATCAAGATCACAGCTTTGACCCCCTAAAACAAACAAAAAAACATCACTCATTCGTTTTATCTTAAATTTTCACCCTCGTTTCCACACCAGGAGCAACATTTGGGAATAAATCCGAGCAGCTCGTCAGCTCACCTGAAGAGGTGGATTCGCTCCTTTCCATCCGCGCAGATCAGCAGCCTCCGTGACGTGTGCGCGCTGACAGTGTGAATGAAGCCTGACACGGTTTATAACGAGTCAGACAAACGTCTCTCCTCCAACCAGGATGTGCAATTATCATTAAACCACGAGAAAGATCTGATGTGCGCACCTCCAAAAGGATCCCCGCCAAACTTTGGTGTCATTGATTGGATTAGTTTTGTCCCGTTTTAAACCTCCGAAGAGTTCTTCAACTTACTCCAGCAAAACACACGGAGACAAAATAAAAATAAATAAATATAACCCAAACGTCATCACCATCATCTCTTCCTGACTGACTGACAGCTGCAGCGTCACGTATATCACTGACTGTAATCTAACGTTCCCGCATTTTTGTAGCAAGGGCTAAAATTCCGGCGCCCCAAAGCCATTAATTTTGGCAATGTTGATTTGCCAAATATTTATTAATTTTCCCTAGCAACTACATACAATTGGTTATTTCGCTGCATTTCAAGGGCGCTTTGAATGAGCGCCCAAGACGAGGAACGTATGTTTTCTGCTCCTGTCGGTGGAAATGCACTGTTGAATGAGAGTCAGTTGAAGGAAGTGTTGTTTTAATCATTCATATTACATGTAGGCACATACTATTAAGTAAACCTGACACTGATAATACTTTTTAAATATATATTATGACTTTTCTTCTCCACATCTAGTAGCGCAGCGCCCGAGCGCAGCGCCCGAGCGCCCCCTATGGGCCAGCCGCCACTGTTCTACAGTGTGAACACAAAATGAACACAGGGCAGTTTATTAATGGAGCTTTAAAAAAAAAAAAAATCTCTGCTCTGCTGCTCTTTTGAAAAAAGAGAGCAGAACTTGTGCTGACCTGCATTTTTAACCCTTTTCATCAAATCAACAAATACCTCTGGAATACAAATGAATGCTCGTGAATAACATCGCCGTTTTATTGTTGCCCGCTAAAAATGCGCGGTTACATCTGCACAAACGCTTCTCTTTTCAAGTATTTCTTCTTATTTATGCTTTTATTTTTGTTGCTTTGTCTAAAAGTGGAACTTTTTTTTTGCAGACGTGTCCATTTTTATGGACTCGCTGAAAATCGCTGACTGTTGTTTGCTTGTTTGTTTGCTCTGATGCAACGTGTTCGTCACAAGAGTCCTGGTTCAGCTCTGGACGGAGACTTTTATTTTCATAACAATTCAGCTCATTTAGAGGCAAAGTCGCGGCTCTTTGCACAAGTTTTGACAGGTAAACTTTGGTAAGCAAGCCGTTGACTGTAATTAGTCGTCGATGTCTCTCAGACATTTAAACACGTTCTTCTTCGATTGTGACCTTTGATCCTTTTCAAGGCCCACCCCCCGCTCCCAAACTCTCATGTTTGAAAATCAGTGAGTGAGTTTCAATCTTGACCTTTGATCCTGATGATGAAATTTTCCCCCAATTACTCATTTATGATCATCATGTGTAGCTTTCTGTTCTCACCTTTAATCCTCACCATTACGGATTTTTCCCCAGTCACACATTTTTGATCATCATTGATGAGTTTTGATCCTGACCTTTGATCGTCATCATTGAAGTTTTTTCTCACCTTATTGCAAAAAATTAGATCTTGATTGCTTCCACCTGGAAATCAGGATCCAACATCCACAGAATCACAGGACAGGCCAGATCAAAGGAGTTTTTTTTTAGTTACTCATTTGCAGGTATTTGCTGTCAGTTATCCTCAGGTAACTAGTTATAGTTAGTTGCAGATACTTTTTAGTTACTCTGAATCATTCAGTTACAGGGTTATAATACTGGGATATAATATAACCCAGTATTTCCCAATCCTGGTCCTCTGGGATCACTAACGTGCACATTCTCCATCCTACCTACTCCACCTACAGCTTATCAGGTGTCTGTCAGTTCCTGATTGGCTGAGCTCACCTGAATGATCTAATTAGATGTTAGCAGGGCATGGAGAGATGAAGAATGTGCAGGTTAGGGCTCCTCGAAAAGTGGAACTGGGAACCACTGATACATCAGTTACTTCACTAAGATCAGCGTTTCCTTATTATTCCCATTTTATTTCGGATTACTGACGTTGCAAACATATTGTGTGTGTGCCGAGTTCAGAGTAATTATGTCCACCAAGGACACAATAACATCACCAGCATTCATTTATTTGTCTGTCTTGATAGCAGGAATACGTCAAAACTACTGCACGGATTTTGACAAACGTTTCACCACAGATAGATGTTAGGCCATGGAAGACTCCTTTAAATTTTGGAGGTGATCTAGATCCAGATCCAGATCCAGATTCTGGATCAAGGTTTCACTTTATAGGCTTTGAAAGATTACATCCAAAAACAACAACAACAACAACAAAAACCTACATAATGGATTCTCACCAAATTTGCATCACCATTAGGGCATGGAAAACTCCACTGAATATTGGAGGTGATCCAGATCCGGATTGGTGGACATCAGAAATCTCAGATTGCTCTTGTTATTAACAAGAACAATTATCATAAACATGTGAACATGTTAATGATATGGGGATACAAATCTATGAACAGTCACTTGTGGGGACTCATTTGACTTGTGGGGACATTAAAAACAGACAGAGCAAGAAATTGTCGTGTAATTTTGACAGTGTTAGGGTAGGTCAGCAGGCATTTAAAGTGAGTCAATGCTGTGTCCCCTGAAGTGAGGAAAATGTGTGTGTGTGCATGTGTTTTACTGGGCACACACACACACACACACACACACACACACACACACACACACACACACACACACACACACACACACACACACACACACACACACACACACACACACACACACACACACACACACACACGAGGAGCTCCTTGCTGTGACGTAACACATCTATTAACGCATCTATTAATGGTGTATGACAGTTCAGTCAGAAACTGGTGTTTGCAGAAACCAGAT
The DNA here is from genome assembly GCF_902500255.1 of Thalassophryne amazonica. Taxonomy (NCBI): domain Eukaryota; kingdom Metazoa; phylum Chordata; class Actinopteri; order Batrachoidiformes; family Batrachoididae; genus Thalassophryne; species Thalassophryne amazonica. Next base: position 15,363,435 of record NC_047112.1, read on the forward strand.
TTTCTGACTCTCTCTTCTTGATTCAGTCCTCAGTGAAACTGTAAAACCTGTGTGGTGCTCTGCTGGATTTTGGTGCTCAGCACCACAGATCTAGACCAAAGTCCTGATTTGACATCCAGCCTGGGAGTCCTTTACTGTGAGTCCTTTAATGTGTTTGTCACTTTGTCTCCACTTGTCTTGTAATTGCAAATGTATTAATCAGAAAGTTCAGTTTTCACACTGTATGTGTTTGATTTTTTGCAGGATGACAATAGTATTCGGAGTATGTCATGTTTGTTTTATAAACTCCAATAATAAAAGAATAAATGCTGATTTTTTTGCCGGATGACAATAGTATTCGGAGTATGTCATGTTTGTTTTATAAACTCCAATAATAAAAGAATAAATGCCAGTAATAAATATACACTACAACAATGCAGAAAATCCCAAATTAAAAAAGCTGATTGAAAAAAAAAAAAAAAATCAAATGGACTCATTTGATTTTGTGCATCTGGCAATTTCTTCTGTCCAAACTGTGTGAAATAACATCCTATCATATGTTTATTTGTCCATCTTGCTTTTTATTTTCCTTTTTTAAAATTTATCACTCTTTTCTGTCAAGTAACAGAAAAGCTGTGGTGTGCACATGTGCTGTTACTAAGTTCCTCTCTATTGTTAAACTCAGCTTCAGGGAAAAACTGTGTTAAAGTGTCCTCACAAGTCAAGTCTGGGAGTGAGCACTTTAAAAAAAATAAACGGCTGTCTCAACGTGAAAAAGTGATGTAATAATTTGCATCGACTTATACACCAGAAAACACAGTACACAAAAACTAATGAGCCATATTCAGTTAACCCTCTGGGGCCGATGCCGTCGTATATGACTGCGAAGACCAAGCTTTACTAAATTATAATTAACTTTTGAATGATATGAGATAGAAACTTACTTTTTTTTTTTTTGCTGAAAAGTTAACTCTGCGGACTTTCGAGCCAGCCAGCCTTCGGCCATCTTTGTACTCCTCATAGAAGCTGTGTGATGATGTGTGCAATGTGAGTGTCCAATCGGAATTGGTTCACCGTCACATGGTTTTCCAAAATCCAATCGTAGGGCAGATTTACCTCACATGAAAAGCCAAAGATCATTTTGAGGAGTGATATGTTACTAGTTGGCCCGTTTGAATAGCCCCCTGGGTGCTCCAATGAGTTCATTCTATTAGTACATACTCAGTGCGCCCTGCGCCATTACACACAGTGATCAGTGAAGCACATGGAGCAGACGGAGAGCCTCTGATGACAATCTCACGTGCTCAAACAAAGAGTGTGTAACTATCAGGATTGCTCCACTAGTTTGCATGTGAATGTTACTGGATAACTCTCTTGCTTTCTCTGCGTAAAGCACTGTTTACCATATCGATGGACAACAAAACGCATAGACCATTTTGTCTATATTGTTCAAAATGTGCATTTGTGTTTTATTGTTTGAACCTTTTTGTTGTGCAATCTTTCACACAAGACCTCAAATTACCTTTATAAAGTGTCAAAACAGTTGTTTATTATAGTTTGCTGTGTGTTTTGAATAAATGTGTGTGGAAAATTATTTTTCGCTTTATTTTTTCCTGGCCTATTTTTGATTGTAAACCTTAATTGCACTTATAAAACATAACAAAAACATATATATTCTGAAAGCACAGGTTGTCCTGAAAAAAAGAGACATAAAACCTGATTGTGGGATGCAGGGAGAGCTGGTAACAGCAATAATAAAACATTTATGCCAGGTGGGTGAACTGTCCAAAAAATGCCCTCGGACCTCAGAGGGTTAAACGTGGTGGAGGGTTGGGGCATGATGAAAGGAAGGATTTTCAAGCAGATTTGGAGCAATATATGGATCAGGAATTTTACATCCAAAAAGATAAGGATCTGTATCATAGTGTGTAATTGGATCAAAGATCAGGATCATCATTGAAGATCATAGATATGGATTACGTGACAAGATCAAACACAAATGATTGAGCTCACATTTCAGCAATCAGTTTGGCAGATCGAACACACTGGTTCAGCAAACCAGCCTAGGTGATCCAAGAATCTGTAGACATCTTCAAAACATTTACCCATTAACCTGACACGGCGGCCTCCTTTGATCATGAACTTCTTATCATTTCTGCACATTTACTGTACGTCCACGCGTAAAAGGAAGGTGTTGGCTCGTTCTTGTTGGTGTGTTGTTACCTGGCAGAGCTCTGAGTTTAAGATGGTGTGTTTAAAGTCCTGCTTTCCTCCTCCCACCTGGTTTGAAGATGGCACAGTTGTGGGTGGCCGCTGTAAAGGTCAGCTGGTTAGCAACCAACCAGGAGGTCTGTTTGTGTCAGGCCTTGGGAAACAGTGCTTTCTTTCTCCTGTGGGAGCAGCAGGGGCTTCTGGGTAGTGACTGACTCAGCTCAGCAATACCAGACACCGCTGAGTAACACACATCCTTCCCGTAAACTGTCTCCCACAGCTTCCAACGCCCCACAAAGGCAGCGCATTCAGCGTCACCATGGCAATTTGCGCCTTAAAGGCAGCCTCATGGAAGTATGACATCATCAAAAGAGTTGAGAGATGATTGGTGCGTTGTAACCATGATGCATAATGAGTAGCACCGCTGTGATCTAGTAGGGGCAGGACTGGGTCAAAGGTGAGAATGAAAACATAAAGTAACAATGAGAGGAAAAAAAACCCCAGGATTGAGCCAAATCAATTAACAAAACAAACTTCAGGAACTTATTAAAAAAAAGAACCCGATTTGACTCTTATAAAATAATTGAAAAGTATAATCTTATGTGCATCTTCACTTTTCATCTCTGCTAATTATCTTTACTGTGGCATTTCAATGCACAAAAGTCCTTGAGTGTTTGCCAAAAAATAAGATTTGTTAAGCATGAGCGTGGGTTGATTTAAGGGTCATACTTTAATTAATTTTAACTTTGTGTTTCAACATCTTAAACCAAGTGAAGTATAAGTGGATCAAACTATTTTCTTCCAGAACGCCTGGACCATTTACAAAAAGTTAATAATGTTTTTTGGCTTCTCCCATTTTGCTCAAGGTTGCCAAACCAGAACCTGTAAGGGTTCCTATGTTGATTTGGGACACGTTTCATGCTTGTGACCTCGAACCAGAGACCTTCTTGTTTGGAGGAAGCGAACTAACTGTTTGCGCCCCTCATTTCTGAAAAGGTACGATGGATTTTTTTTAGGCCACAACATACCTACATCAATATTTAAGGATTATTTCCACAAAATTGTTCATCTTCCATCCCTGATTTCTCAGGTCGTTTACTGGCGGCAGACTCTAGTTATGGAATTTGAAGCTGTATTTCTGAGTCACATGGAGGCATGTGAGATATAATGGTGTGATTTGGACATCAGTTGTCACTTTTAACTGATGTTTTTGAGGACTGCCTACTCCAGACAGATTAATCAGACAGCACCAAAATGTTTGTATGTATGAATGACTGTTGGAAATGATGTTCAACATATATTCAGTGACTTGGATCCTTGACCCTGACTTGCCTAAAGAAAAATGTCTGTTAAAAATATGATTTATTTATTTTGTCTAATTACTTGTGGGCTCTGAAAAAGGAGTTATGATGTGCAAAAATGCTACAATTTGTTAATGGTTAATGGATTTTTTAAACACCAAGAATTAAAGCTGAAAATCTTTATTTTATGTTGATAAGCACGTTGTATGTTTTGCTGGAAATGGCTAAGTAAATAAATTAATAGTAATAATAATTATTGTCATCATCATCATCATCATTATTATGAGTAGTAGTAGTACTGTTGTTGTTCTTGTTGTTGTAGTTATACAGGCCCAGGTTAATTTTTCTCCATTGTGTTGGTGTGCAGAAGCAAAAAAAAAAAAAAAAAACAACAACAAAAAAAAAACTTTTGTCACTGTCCAAATACATGTGGGCCTGACTGTATGTTTTGAGGTTGTCTTTAAAAGAGCCCATGTAAATGGAATTTAACCTCTTAAACCCTAGAGTCCCCACATTTGGGGACGTGCCCTGTTTTGGGACATTTGAACACTCATAACTAACCAATGCTGACACCAACATACACTTATTATACATCAAAATGTCAAGTAAAGTCTCCTCTACAAAAGTATCCACTTCAGTCACATATCAACTAACCACAGCTGAAACACCAAGCAAATAAAGACATAAATCAGAATTCATTGTTTTTTGGAAAAAAAAAAAACCTCATTTACTCCTACCAAGTATTATTTACTATCATTTTTTTGCATCCACAACATCCCCTAGGACCTGTCTTTTGCTGATCCAAACCTTTGGATTTTTGACCTTGTACAATAAATCATAATGTATGGGTATGTGATTTTGGTGAAATAGGCTCTAGGGCTTAAGGAGTTAAGGGATCCATGGGCAGTCTGTTCTAGACGATAGGAGCATGACATGCAAATGTTCAGCCTACCATCCTCTTTTTTCATCTGAGGAACACAGCAAGAGAACGCAAAGCACTGGTTGGCACATATGGCTTAAAAAGCTCTACTCGATAAGAGTGTACACAAGCATTAACAGAACCTTAAAATCAGGAATTTGGGGGTCTCTTCCTACATTTTTTTTTTTTTTTTTACTCTTTCATCTGAATCAGAGACTCAAGATTCAAGATTCAAGAGTTTTATTGTCATATGTACAGCAGAAACAGGCAGTTACACTATACAATGAAATTCTTACTTTGCTATTGAAACTCAAAGCACTTTACATTGATGACTCACATTCACCCACCAATGTCAGGGTGCTGCCATGTAAGGCACTCACAAAACACTGGGAGCAACTTGGGGATTAAGGACTTTGCCCAAAGGCCCCTTTTCTGATTTTTTTTGACCTGGCGAGGGTTTTGAACAGAGCATCCTCTGGTCTCAAACCTCCCACTTCACCACAAGATCATCAAGTGCCCCCCCCCCCAACACACACACACACATACCTGTCCAGCTTTATTTTGCTATCGTCAAACTGGATCCTTACCTGGGCCTGTGTGAACAACAAGAGGGCGTGGCCAAATCACTGTCAGCACCTGATCAACATGGCTGAGCTTTCTCTGACTCTGCATGTCTCTCTACGTCTCATGTCTCTGTACGTGTTGATGGTGACAGGAGACGGTAGCACCCTGGCAGGTGCATGTTGCCAAATTACCATCCCCCCCGCCCCATACACACACACACACACACACACACACACACACACACACACACACACACACACACACACACACACACACACACACACAAAGCAAGCCTCTCGTGTGTTTAAAAGCCTCCATTATCATATCAAAGCATCTGTCAGAGACGTGGCAGCGCTTCAATGTAAGCAATTAATGCAGAGAGAGACTCTGTCACACAGGCCCCCCCACACACACACGTGACACTCTGAGGCAAACAAAGGTGTTGGGAAGGGAGGATCTATATTCTCAAGGCCACTGTGCTGTCCCACCCCCCCACGCCCTTTCTTAAAATGGACCAGCTCTCAGTCACATCTTGTTCCAGGTTTGACTCAAATTTATCCAAAAAATGTGTCTGTTGACATGATTTCAGCAGGCACTGTATGCTGGACCATTCATATACTGTATATTTGCTCAAAATATATATGATCCGTCCTGCAGGCAGCACTACATCACCAAAAATCAAGATATAGCGTGTTTTTTTATATACACTCAACAAAAATATAAACGCAACACTTTTGGTTTTGCTCCCATTTTGTATGAGATGAACTCAAAGATCTAAAACTTTTTCCACATACACAATATCACCATTTCCCTCAAATATTGTTCACAAACCAGTCTAAATCTGTGATAGTGAGCACTTCTCCTTTGCTGAGATAATCCATCCCACCTCACAGGTGTGCCATATCAAGATGCTGATTAGACACCATGATTAGTGCACAGGTGTGCCTTAGACTGCCCACAATAAAAGGCCACTCTGAAAGGTGCAGTTTTGTTTTATTGGGGGGATACCAGTCAGTATCTGGTGTGACCACCATTTGCCTCATGCAGTGCAACACATCTCCTTCGCATAGAGTTGATCAGGTTGTCAATTGTGGCCTGTGGAATGTTGGTCCACTCCTCTTCAATGGCTGTGCGAAGTTGCTGGATATTGGCAGGAACTGGTACACGCTGTCGTATACGCCGGTCCAGAGCATCCCAAACATGCTCAATGGGTGACATGTCCGGTGAGTATGCTGACCATGCAAGAACTGGGACATTTTCAGCTTCCAAGAATTATGTACAGGTCCTTGCAACATGGGGCCCTGCATCATCCTGCTGCAACATGAGGTATGGCACAACAATGGGCCTCAGGATCTCGTCACGGTATCTCTGTGCATTCAAAATGCCATCAATAAAATGCACCTGTGTTCTTCGTCCATAACAGACGCCTGCCCATACCATAACCCCACCGCCACCAGTTGTAGTCTTACACACCTCTCTGCAGCTTCTCTCCCCCTGCCATCCCCTCATTACCCCATCCCCGTAGAGACGGTGCCTGCTCCCAGACCACCAATAACCAGCAAAAATCTATTTAAGCATAAAAATTCAAAAAGAAAAAATAATATAGCACCTTCAACTGCACCACAGACTAAAACAGTTAAATGTGGTCTATTAAACATTAGGTCTCTCTCTTCTAAGTCCCTGTTAGTAAATTATATAATAATTGATCAACATATTGATTTATTCTGCCTTACAGAAACCTGGTTACCGCAGGATGAATATGTTAGTTTAAATGAGTCAACACCCCCGAGTCACACTAACTGCCAGAATGCTCGTAGCACGGGCCGGGGCGGAGGATTAGCAGCAATCTTCCATTCCAGCTTATTAATTAATCAAAAACCCAGACAGAGCTTTAATTCATTTGAAAGCTTGACTCTTAGTCTTGTCCATCCAAATTGGAAGTCCCAAAAACCAGTTTTATTTGTTATTATCTATCGTCCACCTGGTCATTACTGTGAGTTTCTCTGTGAATTTTCAGACCTTTTGTCTGACTTAGTGCTTAGCTCAGAAAAGATAATTATAGTGGGCGATTTTAACATCCACACAGATGCTGAGAATGACAGCCTCAACACTGCATTTAATCTATTATTAGACTCTATTGGCTTTGCTCAAAAAGTAAATGAGTCCACCCACCACTTTAATCATATCTTAGATCTTGTTCTGACTTATGGTATGGAAATAGAAGACTTAACAGTATTCCCTGAAAACTCCCTTCTGTCTGATCATTTCTTAATAACATTTACATTTACTCTGATGGACTACCCAGCAGTGGGGAATAAGTTTCATTACACTAGAAGTCTTTCAGAAAGCGCTGTAACTAGGTTTAAGGATATGATTCCTTCTTTATGTTCTCTAATGCCATATACCAACACAGTGCAGAGTAGCTACCTAAACTCTGTAAGTGAGATAGAGTATCTCGTCAATAGTTTTACATCCTCATTGAAGACAACTTTGGATGCTGTAGCTCCTCTGAAAAAGAGAGCTTTAAATCAGAAGTGCCTGACTCCGTGGTATAACTCACAAACTCGCAGCTTAAAGCAGATAACCCGTAAGTTGGAGAGGAAATGGCGTCTCACTAATTTAGAAGATCTTCACTTAGCCTGGAAAAAGAGTCTGTTGCTCTATAAAAAAGCCCTCCTTAAAGCTAGGATATCTTACTACTCATCACTAATTGAAGAAAATAAGAACAACCCCAGGTTTCTTTTCAGCACTGTAGCCAGGCTGACAAAGAGTCAGAGCTCTATTGAGCTGAGTATTCCTTTAACTTTAACTAGTAATGACTTCATGACTTTCTTTGCTAATAAAATTTTAACTATTAGAGAAAAAAATACTCATAACCATCCCAAAGACGTATCGTTATCTTTGGCTGCTTTCAGTGATGCCGGTATTTGGTTAGGCTCTTTCTCTCAGATTGTTCTGTCTGAGTTATTTTCATTGGTTACTTCATCCAAACCATCAACATGTCTATTAGACCCCATTCCTACCAGGCTGCTCAAGGAAGCCCTACCATTATTTAATGCTTCGATCTTAAATATGATCAATCTATCTTTATTATTTGGCTATGTACCACAGGCTTTTAAGGTGGCAGTAATTAAACCATTACTTAAAAAGCCATCACTTGACCCAGCTATCTTAGCTAATTATAGGCCAATCTCCAACCTTCCTTTTCTCTCAAAAATTCTTGAAAGGGTAGTTGTAAAACAGCTAACTGATCATCTGCAGAGGAATGGTCTATTTGAAGAGTTTCAGTCAGGTTTTAGAATTCATCATAGTACAGAAACAGCATTACTGAAGGTTACAAATGATCTTCTTATGGCCTCAGACAGTGGACTCATCTCTGTGCTTGTTCTGTTAGACCTCAGTGCTGCTTTTGATACTGTTGACCATAAAATTTTATTACAGAGATTAAAGCATGCCATAGGTATTAAAGGCACTGCACTGCGGTGGTTTGAATCATATTTATCTAATAGATTACAATTTGTTCATGTAAATGGGGAATCTTCTTCACAGACTAAGGTTAATTATGGAGTTCCACAAGGTTCTGTGCTAGGACCAATTTTATTCACTTTATACATGCTTCCCTTAGGCAGTATTATTAGATGGCATTGCTTAAATTTTCATTGTTACACAGATGATACCCAGCTTTATCTATCCATGAAGCCAGAGGACACACACCAATTAGCTAAACTACAGGATTGTCTTACAGACATAAGGACATGGATGACCTCTAATTTCCTGCTTTTAAACTCAGATAAAACTGAAGTTATTGTACTTGGCCCCACAAATCTTAGAAACATGGTGTCTAACCAGATCCTTACTCTGGATGGCATTACCCTGACCTCTAGTAATACTGTGAGAAATCTTGGAGTCATTTTTGATCAGGATATGTCATTCAAAGCGCATATTAAACAAATATGTAGGACTGCTTTTTTGCATTTACGCAATATCTCTAAAATTAGAAAGGTCTTGTCTCAGAGTGATGCTGAAAAACTAATTCATGCATTTATTTCCTCTAGGCTGGACTATTGTAATTCATTATTATCAGGTTGTCCTAAAAGTTCCCTAAAAAGCCTTCAGTTAATTCAAAATGCTGCAGCTAGAGTACTAACGGGGACTAGAAGGAGAGAGCATATCTCACCCATATTGGCCTCTCTTCATTGGCTTCCTGTTAATTCTAGAATAGAATTTAAAATTCTTCTTCTTACTTATAAGGTTTTGAATAATCAGGTCCCATCTTATCTTAGGGACCTCATAGTACCATATCACCCCAATAGAGCGCTTCGCTCTCAGACTGCAGGCTTACTTGTAGTTCCTAGGGTTTGTAAGAGTAGAATGGGAGGCAGAGCCTTCAGCTTTCAGGCTCCTCTCCTGTGGAACCAGCTCCCAATTCAGATCAGGGAGACAGACACCCTCTCTACTTTTAAGATTAGGCTTAAAACTTTCCTTTTTGCTAAAGCTTATAGTTAGGGCTGGATCAGTTGACCCTGAACCATCCCTTAGTTATGCTGCTATAGACGTAGACTGCTGGGGGGTTCCCATGATGCACTGAGTGTTTCTTTCTCTTTTTGCTCTGTATGCACCACTCTGAATTTAATCATTAGTGATTGATCTCTGCTCCCCTCCACAGCATGTCTTTTTCCTTGTTCTCTCCCTCAGCCCCAACCAGTCACAGCAGAAGACTGCCCCTCCCTGAGCCTGGTTCTGCTGGAGGCTTCTTCCTGTTAAAAGGGAGTTTTTTCCTTCCCACTGTTGCCAAGTGCTTGCTCATAGGGGGTCGTGTTGACCGTTGGGGTTTTTACGTAATTATTGTATGGCCTTGCCTTACAATATAAAGCACCTTGGGGCAACTGTTTGTTGTGATTTGGTGCTATATAAATAAAATTGATTGATTGATTGATGGGCCACTCGATCCACAACATTGACATCAGAAAACCGCTCACCCACACGACGCCACACACGCTGTCTGCCATCTGCCCTGAACAGTGTGAACCGGGATTCATCCGTGAAGAGAACACCTCTCCAACGTGCCAAACGCCAGCGAATGTGAGCATTTGCCCACTCAAGTCTGTTACGATGACGAACTGGAGTCAGGTCGAGACCCCGATGAGGATGACGAGCATGCAGATGAGCTTCCTTGAGATGGTTTCTGACAGTTTGTGCAGAAATTCTTTGGTTATGCAAACCGATTGTTTCAGCAGCTGTCCGAGTGGCTGGTCTCAGACGATCTTGGAGGTGAACATGCTGGATGTGGAGGTCCTGGGCTGGTGTGGTTACACGTGGTCTGCGGTTGTGAGGCTGGTTGGATGTACTGCCAAATTCTCTGAAACGTATTTGGAGACGGCTTATGGTAGAGAAATGAACATTCAATACACGAGCAACAGCTCTGGTTGACATTCCTGCTGTCAGCATGCCAATTGCACGCTCCCTCAAATCTTGCGACATCTGTGGCATTGTGCTGTGTGATAAAACTGCACCTTTCAGAGTGGCCTTTTATTGTGGACAGTCTAAGGCACACCTGTGCACTAATCATGGTGTCTAATCAGCATCTTGATATGGCACACCTGTGAGGTGGGATGGATTATCTCAGCAAAGGAGAAGTGCTCACTATCACAGATTTAGACTGGTTTGTGAACAATATTTGAGGGAAATGGTGATATTGTGTATGTGGAAAAAGTTCTAGATCTTTGAGTTCATCTCATACAAAATGGGAGCAAAACCAAAAGTGTTGCGTTTATATTTTTGTTGAGTGTGTGTGTGTATAAATCTCAGACGGATTGACGGGATTCCAAAAGAAGAACCTGATTTATTGTTTGAGAACTACTGCAGATGTGCAGGTTTCTTTCATTAGGATTCTGCTGCAGAAACCTGATTTAGTGGCCTTGACTGCACATTCTGTGTTTGACAGCACTGTTAAACGAGGACACGATTCATGGTGCAAAGGACAAAAGTGAGGAAAGGTCTTAGTGCATACCAGCATGTCCTTGCATCAAAAAGTGATCCCATCCAAGCTCTAGATAAAATGTACGCATTAAAAAAAATCTAATCAACTGTTTGTACTGTGAAATTGTAGAATTATTTGTTAAAATTCAAACTTGTCCAGGCAGTATTTGAAATACTTGGAGCTCACTCACTGCAGGACCTTTACTTTGTTTCCTTTTTAATAACCTTGAAATGATTAAAACCTTTTTTTTTCAGATCCTGAATGAAAAATACCTTTTGTCTGCATTCTGCATTACTTTAGAGACTTTATCAAATGTATATTTTGGTGACAAATATCTTTCCTGAAGTTGCAAGATACACAGCAGGAGAAGCACTGAGACACGGAAACGGAGACGAGCTTTTTTCTTTGTTGTTTTCAAAAATGCTAAATAAACACGGTACCATTTCAAGAAATATCTGTGCACACTTGAAACCACTGAAACAATTGAAAATGCTTCAGTATATATGCCAGGCCTGTATGTGGCGCTGTAACACTCTCACAAAAACAGAAGAAGATGTGGCACATGCACACAAGAAGCTAATCTAACCCACTGATCTCTATATAACACCGAATCGTTCATTGGCCAATATTTTTGGCATGCCACTCGCATGTGTTGCTCCTGAATGCTCTTTTCTATTGAATTTAATGAGGCGCGCGCAAAGTTATTCTTTGTGGTTTTGTAAAAAAAAATGCCTTCATGTGCAGCTATAAACTGCGCAAATTGCCAGTTCAAAGGCTGTGGATGAACATTTCACCTGTGAGTCTGATTGAAATGGAAAGTAATGAATCCTAATCATGTTTATATATATGCATATGTATATCTGTATGTGTATATGTATGTGTGTGCATATGTGTATGCATGTATGTGTGTGCATATGTGTATGCATGTATGTGTGTATATATACATATGCATGTATGTGTGTGTGTGTGTGTGTATACATACATATTCTATTTCTACCTCATTTCTTATGTCTTGTACTGTTACAAGTATTATTATTATTGCTTATCCTTGCACACGCTGTTTGATGAACATTTTCCTCTACTTGCACCCATCTTGTGTGTTTTTAAGAGCTGACGTAACATGTGAATTTCTCCTCTGTGAGATCAATAAAGTTTATCTTAATCTTAATAATTTGAAAGAGTTCTATCCCTTATTCCAGCATAGTCACAGATAGTAGTAGTAGTAGTAGTAGTAGTAGTAGTAGTAGTAGTAAATAATAATACTAGGTGGCATGGCTTGTGTGTAGCCACATGTTGAGTTTTGTGTTGGACAAACTATTTTAAGACATTTATTAGGTCTACTTGAGCATAGTTTGGAGCTTTAGGTGTTGTTGCTACGAGATTTATTACTAATATTAGGCTGAAGTTCACAGAGTTGTGTGTAATAAATATTAACATTGCAAAGGGAAAACCACCTCTCCTGTAGCTAGTTAAGTGTTTTTTAATTCTTCAGTGAAACTATAAAATAATCCACTATATTATCATCATGACTTTAATTATCCATCTACTTTTGTTCATGATATGGTACCAATATATATATATATATAATGTTGTGAAAGTGTAGTGACACGGACCCACAACAGGGGGCATAAATGAACGGACAATGGATAAACCAAAAGCTAACAATTTACTGTTGTGAATGTGCACAACAGAATACAGACAATCACAGATATAGAATCCAGTCAATATACAAAGGTGACGTGTGCGCAGGCTCGAGGATAGAAGACGTCTGTCCAGAGAAGAGCCGGGACCCACACAATTTTCACTGCCAACCGGATCTGGAGCACACCGGAGCCACCAAGTCCTGAATCCCCAGGTGGCCACCGTCTCCAGCTGTCAGACCTGGTACTGCTGGCAGGAAGCAGAAACAGTTTATGGTGGGTGATAGTGCGCACCCAGCAAACACAGTCAGCAAACAGTCAGTTCCTTTTTATGGGAAAATCTCCACCTCCTACACAGGAATACAGTTCGTGCAGAACCTGAAAGTGCTACTTATCTGGTTTGGAGTGAGGGGTGAAGAGCGTCACTCCTCTACAAACCACAACCCAGCTCCCAGCTGAAAGTAGGTAAACAGGTACTCCTGCAAACTCAGAGAAAACACGTGCGTTTGGCACAGAGAACGGCTGAGAGTTTTACCTGACGGGTAGAATGATATCTTGGCAGGGAGGTGGAGTTGCTGCCCGGCTTTTATTGTGGATGGCGAAGTGGTGGTGATGAGTGACAGCTGGTGATGAGGTGGTGATGAGTGACACCTGTCACTCCCGGCTGCTCCTGCGAGGCGGCTGCGCCCTCTCGTGCATGAAGCCCGCACTTCTGAGGTCTGCGGTCTCCTGGGCTGTTGGGAGCTTCGGGAGGGCCACGAAGTGGGCCACCTTGGAGAATCAGTCCACTATCGTGAGGATGGTCATCATGCCTGGGACGGCGGGAGACCCGTGGACAAAGTCCAGGCCGACGTGCGACCAGGGGCGATGAGGCACCAGAAGCGGCTGGAGGAGTCCCTGGGTCTTTTTGTGGTCACCTTGCCCCTGGCACAGGTGGTACAGGCCTGGACATACTCCCGGATGTCGGCCTCCATGGACGCCCACCAGAAGCGCTGCTGGACTACTGCCGTGGTTCTTCGCACCCCTGGGTGACAGGAGAGCTTGGAACCGTGACAGAAGTCCAGGACTGCAGCTCTGGCTTCTGGTGGGACATAAAGTCAGTTTCTCTACCATAAGCCATCTCCAAAGGCGTTTCAGATAATTTGGCAGTACATCCAACCACCTCACAACTGCGACCATGTGTAACCACACCCCCCAGACCTCCACATCCAGCATGTTCACCTCCAAGATCGTCTGAGACCAGCACTCGACAGCTGCTGGAACAATCGGTTTGCATAACCAAAGGATTTCTGCACAAACTGTCAGAAACCATCTCAGGGAAGCTCATCTGCATGCTCGTCCTCATCGGGGTCTCGACCTGACTCAGTTCGTCGTCGTAACCAACTTGAGTGGGCAAATGCTCACATTTGCTGGCGTTTGGCACGTTGGAGAGGTGTTCTCTTCACGGATGATGCGAAGGAGATGTGTTGCACTGCATGAGGCAAATGGTGGTCACACCAGATACTGACTGGTATCCCCCCCCCAGTAAAACAAAACTGCACCTTTCAGAGTGGCCTTTTATTGTGGGCAGTCTAAGGCACACCTGTGCACTAATCATGGTGTCTAATCAGCATCTTCGTATGGCACACCTGTGAGGTGGGATGGATTATCTCAGCAAAGAAGTGCTCACTATCACAGATTTCGACTGGTTTGTGAACAATATTTGAGGGAAATGGTGATATTGTGTATGTGGAAAAAGTTTTAGATCTTTGAGTTCATCTCATACAAAATGGGAGCAAAACCAAAAGTGTTGCGTTTATATTTTTGTTGAGTATATATAGTCATTTAAACTTGTAATTTCGTCAAAATATGTAATTGCCTTTAATGTTATCAGGATGCCCCCTCGTGGCGCCGGGTCCGCGTTTTGTACTTTGATCAAGGTGAAATGACAGCGAAAGTGTGTGTTAGGTGTGTGTTCATGGTGTTTAGGTGTATAGTATTTGTTCATTGGGGGTTCGGTATGGACGGTGGGTGGGTGCATGTTTGGGGGTGGATTCGTCGGGCCAATATGGGCTGGTCCTGAGGAAAAATGCCAGGGCCGAAATTTGTTCCCAGTCCGACCCTGATCATATACCTATAAATGATACGCCAATACAATTGGATAAAACACTAAAGAATAAATAGCAATACACCCTTTTCTCTGACAGGTAATATTTTTCATACCACCTGAGTAATCAACCAATCAGGTGTCACGTACAATTCTTTCTGCCTCGCTTAGAAAACAGCGATTGGAACATGAGGTGGATGGATGATGAAAAAAGCAAAACACCTTCGCAATTTATGTCGATATTTTGATGAATTTCTTCATTTACAGCAGCTTCATTAAACAAATGTACTCAAATGATTATCAGCACGACGGCGAGCTTACAGGCTAACCTCCGCTAACAGTGCAGTGGATAACTGAAAAAAATGCTTCAAATGGTGATGCAAGCACCAAATTTGGCACACATACTCCTTAGACATTACTCTTTTAAAAATGCCGGGTACCCATGTGAACTTTCAATAGGCGGCCAAGAAGGGGTCAATTGAAGTATTACACAGGGGTCAAAATTTTAAAATGCTCCAATCATATTGAAAGGTATTCCATATTATTTGTCTGATCATAAAGATTCCAAAAAGGTATAGTTTGGACTATCTGTGAATGAATGGTCTGAAGTTATGGGGTTAAAAACAGCAAGAACACTGAGAAAGGTCAATTTCAGTTTGTACAGGGGTCAAAAGAATCCAATGGATGTTGATATTGTTTAACCTTTACTTTGCAAACCAAGCACGCAACACAGTCAAAACTATTCCATTTATTAATCCTATTAGCTCAACCAGTTTGCACCACTTTTTACCAAAATTGGAGCAACTTTAACTTTTGACCCCTTTAAATTAAATTGGTTAAAATTAATTAACAGTGTAGAGGACAAAGCAAATTAAGTTTACAGAACCACTTAAATGCGTTGCTAAACTTGGGTTTGTCTTACTATAAGTGTCTTGTGTGAACTCAGTGGCTGAGTTAGAATTTCTTTAAAAAAAACATGCAAATTGCTATTTTAGGCTTTTGTTTTGTTTTGTTTTTAAACTGAGCAAATAATTTGTTTTAGAGTGTGGAATACTCCAAGAATGTTTCACTTCTGTGGACTGATCCTCATAACGTAAAGTGAAATCAAAATACCAGCATGGCTGCAGCTTTGAACACTGTTACAAACAGCCCCGGCCTCCCTATTACCATTATAACTGGTCTGCTGTCCCAATCAAGATCACAGCTTTGACCCCCTAAAACAAACAAAAAAACATCATCATTCGTTTTATCTTAAATTTTCACCCTCGTTTCCACACCAGGAGCAACATTTGGGAATAAATCCGAGCAGCTCGTCAGCTCACCTGAAGAGGTGGATTCGCTCCTTTCCATCCGCGCAGATCAGCAGCCTCCGTGACGTGTGCGCGCTGACAGTGTGAATGAAGCCTGACACGGTTTATAACGAGTCAGACAAACGTCTCTCTCCAACCAGGATGTGCAATTATCATTAAACCACGAGAAAGATCTGATGTGCGCACCTCCAAAAGGATCCCCGCCAAACTTTGGTGTCATTGATTGGATTAGTTTTGTCCCGTTTTAAACCTCCGAAGAGTTCTTCAACTTACTCCAGCAAAACACACGGAGACAAAATAAAATAAATAAATATAACCCAAACGTCATCACCATCATCTCTTCCTGACTGACTGACAGCTGCAGCGTCACGTATATCACTGACTGTAATCTAACGTTCCCGCATTTTTGTAGCAAGGGCTAAAATTCCGGCGCCCCAAAGCCATTAATTTTGGCAATGTTGATTTGCCAAATATTTATTAATTTTCCCTAGCAACTACATACAATTGGTTATTTCGCTGCATTTCAAGGGCGCTTTGAATGAGCGCCCAAGACGAGGAACGTATGTTTTCTGCTCCTGTCGGTGGAAATGCACTGTTGAATGAGAGTCAGTTGAAGGAAGTGTTGTTTTAATCATTCATATTACATGTAGGCACATACTATTAAGTAAACCTGACACTGATAATACTTTTTAAATATATATTATGACTTTTCTTCTCCACATCTAGTAGCGCAGCGCCTGAGCGCAGCGCCCGAGCGCCCCCTATGGGCCAGCCGCCACTGTTCTACAGTGTGAACACAAAATGAACACAGGGCAGTTTATTAATGGAGCTTTAAAAAAAAAAAAATCTCTGCTCTGCTGCTCTTTTGAAAAAAGAGAGCAGAACTTGTGCTGACCTGCATTTTTAACCCTTTTCATCAAATCAACAAATACCTCTGGAATACAAATGAATGCTCGTGATAACATCGCCGTTTTATTGTTGCCCGCTAAAAATGCGCGGTTACATCTGCACAAACGCTCTTTTCAAGTATTTCTTCTTATTTATGCTTTTATTTTTGTTGCTTTGTCTAAAAGTGGAACTTTTTTTTTGCAGACGTGTCCATTTTTATGGACTCGCTGAAAATCGCTGACTGTTGTTTGCTTGTTTGTTTGCTCTGATGCAACATGTTCGTCACAAGAGTCCTGGTTCAGCTCTGGACGGAGACTTTTATTTTCATAACAATTCAGCTCATTTAGAGGCAAAGTCGCGGCTCTTTGCACAAGTTTTGACAGGTAAACTTTGGTAAGCAAGCCGTTGACTGTAATTAGTCGTCGATGTCTCTCAGACATTTAAACACGTTCTTCTTCGATTGTGACCTTTGATCCTTTTCAAGGCCCACCCCCCGCTCCCAAACTCTCATGTTTGAAAATCAGTGAGTGAGTTTCAATCTTGACCTTTGATCCTGATGATGAAATTTTCCCCCAATTACTCATTTATGATCATCATGTGTAGCTTTCTGTTCTCACCTTTAATCCTCACCATTACGGATTTTTCCCCAGTCACACTTTTTGATCATCATTGATGAGTTTTGATCCTGACCTTTGATCGTCATCATTGAAGTTTTTCTCACCTTATTGCAAAAAATTAGATCTTGATTGCTTCCACCTGGAAATCAGGATCCAACATCCACAGAATCACAGGACAGGCCAGATCAAAGGAGTTTTTTTTTAGTTACTCATTTGCAGGTATTTGCTGTCAGTTATCCTCAGGTAACTAGTTATAGTTAGTTGCAGATACTTTTTAGTTACTCTGAATCATTCAGTTACAGGGTTATAATACTGGGATATAATATAACCCAGTATTTCCCAATCCTGGTCCTCTGGGATCACTAACGTGCACATTCTCCATCCTACCTACTCCACCTACAGCTTATCAGTGTCTGTCAGTTCCTGATTGGCTGAGCTCACCTGAATGATCTAATTAGATGTTAGCAGGGCATGGAGAGATGAAGAATGTGCAGGTAGGGCTCCTCGAAAAGTGGAACTGGGAACCACTGATACATCAGTTACTTCACTAAGATCAGCGTTTCCTTATTATTCCCATTTTATTTCGGATTACTGACGTTTGCAAACATATTGTGTGTGTGCCGAGTTCAGAGTAATTATGTCCACCAAGGACACAATAAACATCACCAGCATTCATTTATTTGTCTGTCTTGATAGCAGGATACGTCAAAACTACTGCACGGATTTTTGACAAACGTTTCACCACAGATAGATGTTAGGCCATGGGAAGACTCCTTTAAATTTTGGAGGTGATCTAGATCCAGATCCAGATCCGATTCTGGATCAAGGTTTCACTTATAGGCTTTGAAAGATTACATCCAAAAACAACAACAACAACAACAAAAACCTACATAAATGGATTCTCACCAAATTTGCAATCACCATAGGGCATGGAAAACTCCACTGAATATTGGAGGTGATCCAGATCCGGATTGGTGGACATCAGAAATCTCAGATTGCTCTTGTTATTAACAAGAACAATTATCATAAACATGTGAACATGTTAATGATATGGGGATACAAATCTATGAACAGTCACTTGTGGGGACTCATTTGACTTGTGGGGACATTAAAAACAGACAGAGCAAGAAATTGTCGTGTAATTTTGACAGTGTTAGGGTAGGTCAGCAGGCATTTAAAGTGAGTCAATGCTGTGTCCCTGAAGTGAGGAAAATGTGTGTGTGTGCATGTGTTTTACTGGGCACACACACACACACACACACACACACACACACACACACACACACACACACACACCACACACACACACACCACAACACACACACACACACACACACACAACACACACACACACACACACACACACACACGAGGAGCTCCTTGCTGTGACGTAACACATCTATTAACGCATCTATTAATGGTGTATGACAGTTCAGTCAGAAACTGGTGTTTGCAGAAACCAGATTTTCTGACTCTCTCTTCTTGATTCAGTCCTCAGTGAAACTGTAAAACCTGTGTGGTGCTCTGCTGGATTTTGGTGCTCAGCACCACAGATCTAGACCAAAGTCCTGATTTGACATCCAGGCCTGGGAGTCCTTTACTGTGAGTCGTTTAATGTGTTTGTCACCTTTGTCTCCACTTGTCTTGTAATTGCAAATGTATTAATCAGAAAGTTCAGTTTTCACACTGTATGTGTTTGATTTTTTGCAGGATGACAACTAGTATTCGGAGTATGTCATGTTTGTTTTATAAACTCCAATAATAAAAGAATAAATGCTGATTTTTTTGCCGGATGACAATAGTATTCGGAGTATGTCATGTTTGTTTTATAAACTCCAATAATAAAAGAATAAATGCCAGTAATAAATATACACTACCAACAATGCAGAAAATCCCAAATTAAAAAAGCTGATTGAAAAAAAAAAAAAAATCAAATGGACTCATTTGATTTGTGCATCTGGCAATTTCTTCTGTCCAAACTGTGTGAAATAACATCCTATCATATGTTTATTTGTCCATCTTGCTTTTATTTTCCTTTTTAAAATTTATCACTCTTTTCTGTCAAGTAACAGAAAAGCTGTGGTGTGCACATGTGCTGTTACTAAGTCCTCTTATTGTTAAACTCAGCTTCAGGGAAAAACTGTGTTAAGTGTCCTCACAAGTCAAGTCTGGGAGTGAGCACTTAAAAAAAATAAACGCTGTCTCAACGTGAAAAAAGTGGATGTAATAATTTGCATCGACTTATACACCAGAAAACACAGTACACAAAAACTAATGAGCCATATTCAGTTAACCCTCTGGGGCCGATGCCGTCGTATATGACTGCGAAGACCAAGCTTTACTAAATTATAATTAACTTTTGAATGATATGAGATAGAAACTTACTTTTTTTTTTTTTGCTGAAAAGTTAACTCTGCGGACCTTTCGAGCCAGCCAGCCTTCGGCCATCTTTGTACTCCTCATAGAAGCTGTGTGATGAGTGTGCAATGTGAGTGTCCAATCGGAATTGGTTCACCGTCACATGGTTTTCCAAAATCCAATCGTAGGGCAGATTTACCTCACATGAAAAGCCAAAGATCATTTGAGGAGTGATATGTTACTAGTTGGCCCGTTTGAATAGCCCCCCTGGGTGCTCCAATGAGTTCATTCTATTAGTACATACTCAGTGCGCCCTGCGCCATTACACACAGTGATCAGTGAAGCACATGGAGCAGGACCGGAGAGCCTCTGATGACAATCTCACGTGCTCAAACAAAGAGTGTGTAACTATCAGGATTGCTCACACTAGTTTGCATGTGAATGTTACTGGATAACTCTCTTGCTTTCTCTGCGTAAAGCACTGTTTACCATATCGATGGACAACAAAACGCATAGACCATTTTGTCTATATTGTTCAAAATGTGCATTTGTGTTTTATTGTTGAACCTTTTTGTTGTGCAATTCTTTCACACAAGACCTCAATTACCTTTATAAAGTGTCAAAACAGTTGTTTATTATAGTTTGCTGTGTGTTTTGAATAAATGTGTGTGGAAAATTATTTTCCGCTTTATTTTTTCCTGGCCTATTTTTGATTGTAAACCTTAATTGCACTTATAAAACATAACAAAAACATATATATTCTGAAAGCACAGGTTGTCCTGAAAAAAAGAGACATAAAACCTGATTGTGGGATGCAGGGAGAGCTGGTAACAGCAATAATAAAACATTTATGCCAGGTGGGTGAACTGTCCAAAAAATGCCCTCGGACCTCAGAGGGTTAACGTGGTGGAGGGTTGGGGCATGATGAAAGGAAGGATTTTCAAGCAGATTTGGAGCAATATATGGATCAGGAATTTTACATCCAAAAAGATAAGGATCTGTATCATAGTGTGTAATTGGATCAAAGATCAGGATCATCATTGAAGATCATAGATATGGATTACGTGACAAGATCAAACACAAATGATTGAGCTCACATTTCAGCAATCAGTTTGGCAGATCGAACACACTGGTTCAGCAAACCAGCCTAGGTGATCCAAGAATCTGTAGACATCTTCAAAACATTTACCCATTAACCTGACACGGCGGCCTCCTTTGATCATGAACTTCTTATCATTTCTGCACATTTACTGTACGTCCACGCGTAAAAGGAAGGTGTTGGCTCGTTCTTGTTGGTGTGTTGTACCTGGCAGAGCTCTGAGTTTAAGATGGTGTGTTTAAAGTCCTGCTTCCTCCTCCCACCTGGTTTGAAGATGGCACAGTTGTGGGTGGCCGCTGTAAAGGTCAGCTGGTTAGCAACCAACCAGGAGGTCTGTTTGTGTCAGGCCTTGGGAAACAGTGCTTTCTTTCTCCTGTGGGAGCAGCAGGGGCTTCTGGGTAGTGACTGACTCAGCTCAGCAATACCAGACACCGCTGGAGTAACACACATCCTTCCCGT
Source organism: Thalassophryne amazonica (assembly GCF_902500255.1). Classification (NCBI taxonomy): domain Eukaryota; kingdom Metazoa; phylum Chordata; class Actinopteri; order Batrachoidiformes; family Batrachoididae; genus Thalassophryne; species Thalassophryne amazonica. The sequence goes on from NC_047112.1 coordinate 15,384,846, forward strand.
AAACTGTCTCCCACAGCTTCCAACGCCCCACAAAGGCAGCGCATTCAGCGTCACCATGGCAATTTGCGCCTTAAAGGCAGCCTCATGGAAGTATGACATCATCAAAAGAGTTGAGAGATGATTGGTGCGTTGTAACCATGATGCATAATGAGTAGCACCGCTGTGATCTAGTAGGGGCAGGACTGGGTCAAAGGTGAGAATGAAAACATAAAGTAACAATGAGAGGAAAAAAAACCCCAGGATTGAGCCAAATCAATTAACAAAACAAACTTCAGGAACTTATTAAAAAAAAGAACCCGATTTGACTCTTATAAAATAATTGAAAAGTATAATCTTATGTGCATCTTCACTTTTCATCTCTGCTAATTATCTTTACTGTGGCATTTCAATGCACAAAAGTCCTTGAGTGTTTGCCAAAAAATAGATTTGTTAAGCATGAGCGTGGGTTGATTTAAGGGTCATACTTTAATTAATTTTAACTTTGTGTTTCAACATCTTAAACCAAGTGAAGTATAAGTGGATCAAACTATTTTCTTCCAGAACGCCTGGACCATTTACAAAAGTTAATAATGTTTTTTGGCTTCTCCCATTTTGCTCAAGGTTGCCAAACCAGAACCTGTAAGGGTTCCTATGTTGATTTGGGACACGTTTCATGCTTGTGACCTCGAACCAGAGACCTTCTTGTTTGGAGGAAGCGAACTAACTGTTTGCGCCCCTCATTTCTGAAAAGGTACGATGGATTTTTTTTAGGCCACAACATACCTACATCAATATTTAAGGATTATTTCCACAAAATTGTTCATCTTCCATCCTGATTTCTCAGGTCGTTTACTGGCGGCAGACTCTAGTTATGGAATTTGAAGCTGTATTTCTGAGTCACATGGAGGCATGTGAGATATAATGGTGTGATTTGGACATCAGTTGTCACTTTTAACTGATGTTTTTGAGGACTGCCTACTCCAGACAGATTAATCAGACAGCACCAAAATGTTTGTATGTATGAATGACTGTTGGAAATGATGTTCAACATATATTCAGTGACTTGGATCCTTGACCCTGACTTGCCTAAAGAAAAATGTCTGTTAAAAATATGATTTATTTATTTTGTCTAATTACTTGTGGGCTCTGAAAAAGGAGTTATGATGTGCAAAAATGCTACAATTTGTTAATGGTTAATGGATTTTTTAAACACCAAGAATTAAAGCTGAAAATCTTTATTTTATGTTGATAAGCACGTTGTATGTTTTGCTGGAAATGGCTAAGTAAATAAATTAATAGTAATAATAATTATTGTCATCATCATCATCATCATTATTATGAGTAGTAGTAGTACTGTTGTTGTTCTTGTTGTTGTAGTTATACAGGCCCAGGTTAATTTTTCTCCATTGTGTTGGTGTGCAGAAGCAAAAAAAAAAAAAAAAAACAACAACAAAAAAAAAACTTTTGTCACTGTCCAAATACATGTGGGCCTGACTGTATGTTTTGAGGTTGTCTTTAAAAGAGCCCATGTAAATGGAATTTAACCTCTTAAACCCTAGAGTCCCCACATTTGGGGACGTGCCCTGTTTTGGGACATTTGAACACTCATAACTAACCAATGCTGACACCAACATACACTTATTATACATCAAAATGTCAAGTAAAGTCTCCTCTACAAAAGTATCCACTTCAGTCACATATCAACTAACCACAGCTGAAACACCAAGCAAATAAAGACATAAATCAGAATTCATTGTTTTTTGGAAAAAAAAAAACCTCATTTACTCCTACCAAGTATTATTTACTATCATTTTTTTGCATCCACAACATCCCCTAGGACCTGTCTTTTGCTGATCCAAACCTTTGGATTTTTGACCTTGTACAATAAATCATAATGTATGGGTATGTGATTTTGGTGAAATAGGCTCTAGGGCTTAAGGAGTTAAGGGATCCATGGGCAGTCTGTTCTAGACGATAGGAGCATGACATGCAAATGTTCAGCCTACCATCCTCTTTTTTCATCTGAGGAACACAGCAAGAGAACGCAAAGCACTGGTTGGCACATATGGCTTAAAAAGCTCTACTCGATAAGAGTGTACACAAGCATTAACAGAACCTTAAAATCAGGAATTTGGGGGTCTCTTCCTACATTTTTTTTTTTTTTTTTTACTCTTTCATCTGAATCAGAGACTCAAGATTCAAGATTCAAGAGTTTTATTGTCATATGTACAGCAGAAACAGGCAGTTACACTATACAATGAAATTCTTACTTTGCTATTGAAACTCAAAGCACTTTACATTGATGACTCACATTCACCACCAATGTCAGGGTGCTGCCATGTAAGGCACTCACAAAACACTGGGAGCAACTTGGGGATTAAGGACTTTGCCCAAAGGCCCCTTTTCTGATTTTTTTGACCTGGCGAGGGTTTTGAACAGAGCATCCTCTGGTCTCAAACCTCCCACTTCACCACAAGATCATCAAGTGCCCCCCCCCCCAACACACACACACACATACCTGTCCAGCTTTATTTTGCTATCGTCAAACTGGATCCTTACCTGGGCCTGTGTGAACAACAAGAGGGCGTGGCCAAATCACTGTCAGCACCTGATCAACATGGCTGAGCTTTCTCTGACTCTGCATGTCTCTCTACGTCTCATGTCTCTGTACGTGTTGATGGTGACAGGAGACGGTAGCACCCTGGCAGGTGCATGTTGCCAAATTACCATCCCCCCCGCCCCATACACACACAACACACACACACACACAACACACACACACACACACACACACACACACAACACACACACACACACACACACACACACAAAAGCAAGCCTCTCGTGTGTTTAAAGCCTCCATTATCATATCAAAGCATCTGTCAGAGACGTGGCAGCGCTTCAATGTAAGCAATTAATGCAGAGAGAGACTCTGTCACACAGGCCCCCCCACACACACACGTGACACTCTGAGGCAAACAAAGGTGTTGGGAAGGGAGGATCTATATTCTCAAGGCCACTGTGCTGTCCCACCCCCCCACGCCCTTTCTTAAAATGGACCAGCTCTCAGTCACATCTTGTTCCAGGTTTGACTCAAATTTATCCAAAAAATGTGTCTGTTGACATGATTTCAGCAGGCACTGTATGCTGGACCATTCATATACTGTATATTTGCTCAAAATATATATGATCCGTCCTGCAGGCAGCACTACATCACCAAAAATCAAGATATAGCGTGTTTTTTTATATACACTCAACAAAAATATAAACGCAACACTTTTGGTTTTGCTCCCATTTTGTATGAGATGAACTCAAAGATCTAAAACTTTTTCCACATACACAATATCACCATTTCCCTCAAATATTGTTCACAAACCAGTCTAAATCTGTGATAGTGAGCACTTCTCCTTTGCTGAGATAATCCATCCCACCTCACAGGTGTGCCATATCAAGATGCTGATTAGACACCATGATTAGTGCACAGGTGTGCCTTAGACTGCCCACAATAAAAGGCCACTCTGAAAGGTGCAGTTTTGTTTTATTGGGGGGGATACCAGTCAGTATCTGGTGTGACCACCATTTGCCTCATGCAGTGCAACACATCTCCTTCGCATAGAGTTGATCAGGTTGTCAATTGTGGCCTGTGGAATGTTGGTCCACTCCTCTTCAATGGCTGTGCGAAGTTGCTGGATATTGGCAGGAACTGGTACACGCTGTCGTATACGCCGGTCCAGAGCATCCCAAACATGCTCAATGGGTGACATGTCCGGTGAGTATGCTGACCATGCAAGAACTGGGACATTTTCAGCTTCCAAGAATTATGTACAGGTCCTTGCAACATGGGGCCCTGCATCATCCTGCTGCAACATGAGGTATGGCACAACAATGGGCCTCAGGATCTCGTCACGGTATCTCTGTGCATTCAAAATGCCATCAATAAAATGCACCTGTGTTCTTCGTCCATAACAGACGCCTGCCCATACCATAACCCCACCGCCACCAGTTGTAGTCTTACACACCTCTCTGCAGCTTCTCTCCCCCTGCCATCCCCTCATTACCCCATCCCCGTAGAGACGGTGCCTGCTCCCAGACCACCAATAACCAGCAAAAATCTATTTAAGCATAAAAATTCAAAAAGAAAAAATAATATAGCACCTTCAACTGCACCACAGACTAAAACAGTTAAATGTGGTCTATTAAACATTAGGTCTCTCTCTTCTAAGTCCCTGTTAGTAAATTATATAATAATTGATCAACATATTGATTTATTCTGCCTTACAGAAACCTGGTTACCGCAGGATGAATATGTTAGTTTAAATGAGTCAACACCCCCGAGTCACACTAACTGCCAGAATGCTCGTAGCACGGGCCGGGGCGGAGGATTAGCAGCAATCTTCCATTCCAGCTTATTAATTAATCAAAAACCCAGACAGAGCTTTAATTCATTTGAAAGCTTGACTCTTAGTCTTGTCCATCCAAATTGGAAGTCCCAAAAACCAGTTTTATTTGTTATTATCTATCGTCCACCTGGTCATTACTGTGAGTTTCTCTGTGAATTTTCAGACCTTTTGTCTGACTTAGTGCTTAGCTCAGAAAAGATAATTATAGTGGGCGATTTTAACATCCACACAGATGCTGAGAATGACAGCCTCAACACTGCATTTAATCTATTATTAGACTCTATTGGCTTTGCTCAAAAAGTAAATGAGTCCACCCACCACTTTAATCATATCTTAGATCTTGTTCTGACTTATGGTATGGAAATAGAAGACTTAACAGTATTCCCTGAAAACTCCCTTCTGTCTGATCATTTCTTAATAACATTTACATTTACTCTGATGGACTACCCAGCAGTGGGGAATAAGTTTCATTACACTAGAAGTCTTTCAGAAAGCGCTGTAACTAGGTTTAAGGATATGATTCCTTCTTTATGTTCTCTAATGCCATATACCAACACAGTGCAGAGTAGCTACCTAAACTCTGTAAGTGAGATAGAGTATCTCGTCAATAGTTTTACATCCTCATTGAAGACAACTTTGGATGCTGTAGCTCCTCTGAAAAAGAGAGCTTTAAATCAGAAGTGCCTGACTCCGTGGTATAACTCACAAACTCGCAGCTTAAAGCAGATAACCCGTAAGTTGGAGAGGAAATGGCGTCTCACTAATTTAGAAGATCTTCACTTAGCCTGGAAAAAGAGTCTGTTGCTCTATAAAAAAGCCCTCCTTAAAGCTAGGATATCTTACTACTCATCACTAATTGAAGAAAATAAGAACAACCCCAGGTTTCTTTTCAGCACTGTAGCCAGGCTGACAAAGAGTCAGAGCTCTATTGAGCTGAGTATTCCTTTAACTTTAACTAGTAATGACTTCATGACTTTCTTTGCTAATAAAATTTTAACTATTAGAGAAAAAAATACTCATAACCATCCCAAAGACGTATCGTTATCTTTGGCTGCTTTCAGTGATGCCGGTATTTGGTTAGGCTCTTTCTCTCAGATTGTTCTGTCTGAGTTATTTTCATTAGTTACTTCATCCAAACCATCAACATGTCTATTAGACCCCATTCCTACCAGGCTGCTCAAGGAAGCCCTACCATTATTTAATGCTTCGATCTTAAATATGATCAATCTATCTTTATTATTTGGCTATGTACCACAGGCTTTTAAGGTGGCAGTAATTAAACCATTACTTAAAAAGCCATCACTTGACCCAGCTATCTTAGCTAATTATAGGCCAATCTCCAACCTTCCTTTTCTCTCAAAAATTCTTGAAAGGGTAGTTGTAAAACAGCTAACTGATCATCTGCAGAGGAATGGTCTATTTGAAGAGTTTCAGTCAGGTTTTAGAATTCATCATAGTACAGAAACAGCATTACTGAAGGTTACAAATGATCTTCTTATGGCCTCAGACAGTGGACTCATCTCTGTGCTTGTTCTGTTAGACCTCAGTGCTGCTTTGATACTGTTGACCATAAAATTTTATTACAGAGATTAAAGCATGCCATAGGTATTAAAGGCACTGCACTGCGGTGGTTTGAATCATATTTATCTAATAGATTACAATTTGTTCATGTAAATGGGGAATCTTCTTCACAGACTAAGGTTAATTATGGAGTTCCACAAGGTTCTGTGCTAGGACCAATTTTATTCACTTTATACATGCTTCCCTTAGGCAGTATTATTAGATGGCATTGCTTAAATTTTCATTGTTACACAGATGATACCCAGCTTTATCTATCCATGAAGCCAGAGGACACACACCAATTAGCTAAACTACAGGATTGTCTTACAGACATAAGGACATGGATGACCTCTAATTTCCTGCTTTTAAACTCAGATAAAACTGAAGTTATTGTACTTGGCCCCACAAATCTTAGAAACATGGTGTCTAACCAGATCCTTACTCTGGATGGCATTACCCTGACCTCTAGTAATACTGTGAGAAATCTTGGAGTCATTTTTGATCAGGATATGTCATTCAAAGCGCATATTAAACAAATATGTAGGACTGCTTTTTTGCATTTACGCAATATCTCTAAAATTAGAAAGGTCTTGTCTCAGAGTGATGCTGAAAAACTAATTCATGCATTTATTTCCTCTAGGCTGGACTATTGTAATTCATTATTATCAGGTTGTCCTAAAAGTTCCCTAAAAAGCCTTCAGTTAATTCAAAATGCTGCAGCTAGAGTACTAACGGGGACTAGAAGGAGAGAGCATATCTCACCCATATTGGCCTCTCTTCATTGGCTTCCTGTTAATTCTAGAATAGAATTTAAAATTCTTCTTCTTACTTATAAGGTTTTGAATAATCAGGTCCCATCTTATCTTAGGGACCTCATAGTACCATATCACCCCAATAGAGCGCTTCGCTCTCAGACTGCAGGCTTACTTGTAGTTCCTAGGGTTTGTAAGAGTAGAATGGGAGGCAGAGCCTTCAGCTTTCAGGCTCCTCTCCTGTGGAACCAGCTCCCAATTCAGATCAGGGAGACAGACACCCTCTCTACTTTTAAGATTAGGCTTAAAACTTTCCTTTTTGCTAAAGCTTATAGTTAGGGCTGGATCAGTTGACCCTGAACCATCCCTTAGTTATGCTGCTATAGACGTAGACTGCTGGGGGGTTCCCATGATGCACTGAGTGTTTCTTTCTCTTTTTGCTCTGTATGCACCACTCTGAATTTAATCATTAGTGATTGATCTCTGCTCCCCTCCACAGCATGTCTTTTTCCTTGTTCTCTCCCTCAGCCCCAACCAGTCACAGCAGAAGACTGCCCCTCCCTGAGCCTGGTTCTGCTGGAGGCTTCTTCCTGTTAAAAGGGAGTTTTTCCTTCCCACTGTTGCCAAGTGCTTGCTCATAGGGGGTCGTGTTGACCGTTGGGGTTTTTACGTAATTATTGTATGGCCTTGCCTTACAATATAAAGCACCTTGGGGCAACTGTTTGTTGTGATTTGGTGCTATATAAATAAAATTGATTGATTGATTGATGGGCCACTCGATCCACAACATTGACATCAGAAAACCGCTCACCCACACGACGCCACACACGCTGTCTGCCATCTGCCCTGAACAGTGTGAACCGGGATTCATCCGTGAAGAGAACACCTCTCCAACGTGCCAAACGCCAGCGAATGTGAGCATTTGCCCACTCAAGTCTGTTACGATGACGAACTGGAGTCAGGTCGAGACCCCGATGAGGATGACGAGCATGCAGATGAGCTTCCTTGAGATGGTTTCTGACAGTTTGTGCAGAAATTCTTTGGTTATGCAAACCGATTGTTTCAGCAGCTGTCCGAGTGGCTGGTCTCAGACGATCTTGGAGGTGAACATGCTGGATGTGGAGGTCCTGGGCTGGTGTGGTTACACGTGGTCTGCGGTTGTGAGGCTGGTTGGATGTACTGCCAAATTCTCTGAAACGTATTTGGAGACGGCTTATGGTAGAGAAATGAACATTCAATACACGAGCAACAGCTCTGGTTGACATTCCTGCTGTCAGCATGCCAATTGCACGCTCCCTCAAATCTTGCGACATCTGTGGCATTGTGCTGTGTGATAAAACTGCACCTTTCAGAGTGGCCTTTTATTGTGGACAGTCTAAGGCACACCTGTGCACTAATCATGGTGTCTAATCAGCATCTTGATATGGCACACCTGTGAGGTGGGATGGATTATCTCAGCAAAGGAGAAGTGCTCACTATCACAGATTTAGACTGGTTTGTGAACAATATTTGAGGGAAATGGTGATATTGTGTATGTGGAAAAAGTTCTAGATCTTTGAGTTCATCTCATACAAAATGGGAGCAAAACCAAAAGTGTTGCGTTTATATTTTTGTTGAGTGTGTGTGTGTATAAATCTCAGACGGATTGACGGGATTCCAAAAGAAGAACCTGATTTATTGTTTGAGAACTACTGCAGATGTGCAGGTTTCTTTCATTAGGATTCTGCTGCAGAAACCTGATTTAGTGGCCTTGACTGCACATTCTGTGTTTGACAGCACTGTTAAACGAGGACACGATTCATGGTGCAAAGGACAAAAGTGAGGAAAGGTCTTAGTGCATACCAGCATGTCCTTGCATCAAAAAGTGATCCCATCCAAGCTCTAGATAAAATGTACGCATTAAAAAAAATCTAATCAACTGTTTGTACTGTGAAATTGTAGAATTATTTGTTAAAATTCAAACTTGTCCAGGCAGTATTTGAAATACTTGGAGCTCACTCACTGCAGGACCTTTACTTTGTTTCCTTTTTAATAACCTTGAAATGATTAAAACCTTTTTTTTTCAGATCCTGAATGAAAAATACCTTTTGTCTGCATTCTGCATTACTTTTAGAGACTTTATCAAATGTATATTTTGGTGACAAATATCTTTCCTGAAGTTGCAAGATACACAGCAGGAGAAGCACTGAGACACGGAAACGGAGACGAGCTTTTTCTTTGTTGTTTTCAAAAAATGCTAAATAAACACGGTACCATTTCAAGAAATATCTGTGCACACTTGAAACCACTGAAAACAATTGAAAATGCTTCAGTATATATGCCAGGCCTGTATGTGGCGCTGTAACACTCTCACAAAAACAGAAGAAGATGTGGCACATGCACACAAGAAGCTAATCTAACCCACTGATCTCTATATAACACCGAATCGTTCATTGGCCAATATTTTTGGCATGCCACTCGCATGTGTTGCTCCTGAATGCTCTTTTCTATTGAATTTAATGAGGCGCGCGCAAAGTTATTCTTTGTGGTTTTGTAAAAAAATGCCTTCATGTGCAGCTATAAACTGCGCAAATTGCCAGTTCAAAGGCTGTGGATGAACATTTCACCTGTGAGTCTGATTGAAATGGAAAGTAATGAATCCTAATCATGTTTATATATATGCATATGTATATCTGTATGTGTATATGTATGTGTGTGCATATGTGTATGCATGTATGTGTGTGCATATGTGTATGCATGTATGTGTGTATATATACATATGCATGTATGTGTGTGTGTGTGTGTGTATACATACATATTCTATTTCTACCTCATTTCTTATGTCTTGTACTGTTACAAGTATTATTATTATTGCTTATCCTTGCACACGCTGTTTGATGAACATTTTCCTCTACTTGCACCCATCTTGTGTGTTTTTTAAGAGCTGACGTAACATGTGAATTTCTCCTCTGTGAGATCAATAAAGTTTATCTTAATCTTAATAATTTGAAGAGTTCTATCCCTTATTCCAGCATAGTCACAGATAGTAGTAGTAGTAGTAGTAGTAGTAGTAGTAGTAGTAGTAAATAATAATAATAGGTGGCATGGCTTGTGTGTAGCCACATGTTGAGTTTTGTGTTGGACAAACTATTTTAAGACATTTATTAGGTCTACTTGAGCATAGTTTTGGAGCTTTAGGTGTTGTTGCTACGAGATTTATTACTAATATTAGGCTGAAGTTCACAGAGTTGTGTGTAATAAATATTAACATTGCAAAGGGAAAACCACCTCTCCTGTAGCTAGTTAAGTGTTTTTTAATTCTTTCAGTGAAACTATAAAATAATCCACTATATTATCATCATGACTTTAATTATCCATCTACTTTTGTTCATGATATGGTACCAATATATATATATATATATAATGTTGTGAAAGTGTAGTGACACGGACCCACAACAGGGGGCATAAATGAACGGACAATGGATAAACCAAAAGCTAACAATTTACTGTTGTGAATGTGCACAACAGAATACAGACAATCACAGATATAGAATCCAGTCAATATACAAAGGTGACGTGTGCGCAGGCTCGAGGATAGAAGACGTCTGTCCAGAGAAGAGCCGGGACCCACACAATTTTCACTGCCAACGGATCTGGAGCACACCGGAGCCACCAAGTCCTGAATCCCCAGGTGGCCACCGTCTCCAGCTGTCAGACCTGGTACTGCTGGCAGGAAGCAGAAACAGTTTATGGTGGGTGAGTGCGCACCCAGCAAAACAGTCAGCAAACAGTCAGTTCCTTTTTATGGGAAAATCTCCACCTCCTACACAGGAATACAGTTCGTGCAGAACCTGAAAGTGCTACTTATCTGGTTTGGAGTGAGGGGTGAAGAGCGTCACTCCTCTACAAACCACAAACCCAGCTCCCAGCTGAAAGTAGGTAACAGGTACTCCTGCAAAACTCAGAGAAAAACACGTGCGTTTGGCACAGAGAAACGGCTGAGAGTTTTACCTGACGGGTAGAATGATATCTTGGCAGGGAGGTGGAGTTGCTGCCCGGCTTTTATTGTGGATGGCGAAGTGGTGGTGATGAGTGACAGCTGGTGATGAGGTGGTGATGAGTGACACCTGTCACTCCCGGCTGCTCCTGCGAGGCGGCTGCGCCCTCTCGTGCCTGAAGCCCGCACTTCTGAGGTCTGCGGTCTCCTGGGCTGTTGGGAGCTTCGGGAGGGCCACGAAGTGGGCCACCTTGGAGAATCAGTCCACTATCGTGAGGATGGTCATCATGCCCTGGGACGGCGGGAGACCCGTGACAAAGTCCAGGCCGACGTGCGACCAGGGGCGATGAGGCACCAGAAGCGGCTGGAGGAGTCCCTGGGTCTTTTTGTGGTCAACCTTGCCCCTGGCACAGGTGGTACAGGCCTGGACATACTCCCGGATGTCGGCCTCCATGGACGCCCACCAGAAGCGCTGCTGGACTACTGCCGTGGTTCTTCGCACCCCTGGGTGACAGGAGAGCTTGGAACCGTGACAGAAGTCCAGGACTGCAGCTCTGGCTTCTGGTGGGACATAAAGTCAGTTCTTCGGGCCGGTCCCCGGGTCCGGGTTCCATGCCAGGGCCTCCTGGACGGTCTTCTCCACGTCCCAGGTGAGGGTGGCCACGATAGTGGACTCGGGGATGACAGGATCCGGTGGATCTGACAGCTCGGTTTTGACTTCCTCTTCGTGGACCCGGGACAGGGCGTCAGATCGTTGGTTCTTGGTCCCGGGGCGGTAGGTGATCTGGAAGTCAAAATGCCCGAAGAACAGTGACCAGCGGGCTTGCCTGGGGTTCAGACGCTTGGCGGTCTGGATGTACTCCAGGTTCCGATGGTCCGTGAAAACCGTGAACAGTACCGCAGCTCCCTCCAACAGGTGTCTCCACTCCTCAAGAGCCTCTTTCACCACTAGGAGTTCCCGATTGCCAACGTCATAGTTCCTTTCTGCCGGGGTCAACCTGCGGGAAAAATAGGCACAAGGGTGGAGAACCTTATCGGACTCCCTGCTCTGGGACAGCACAGCTCCTATCCCTGAGTCAGAGGCATCCACTTCAACGATAAACTGGCGGCTAGGATCGGGCTGCACCAGAACTGGTGCAGTCGAAACCCGGCGTTTCAACTCCCTAAACGCGGCCTCGCACCGATCCGACCAGGTGAAGGGGACTTTTGGGGAGGTCAGGGCTGTCAGGGGGCTAACAACCTGACTGTAACCCTTAATGAACCTCCTATAGAAATTTGCAAAGCCGAGGAACTGTTGCAGCTTCTTACGGCTTGTCGGTTGGGGCCAATCTCTCACCGCCGCAACCTTGGCCGGATCAGGGGCGACGGAGTTGGAGGACATTCTAAACCCCAGGAAGGACAAAGAAGTGTGGTGGAACTCGCACTTCTCACCCTTCACAAACAGCCGGTTCTCCAACAACCGCTGCAGGACCTGACGTACATGCTTGACATGAGTCTCAGGATCCAGGGAGAAGATGAGAATATTGTCCAGATATACGAAGACGAACCGATGCAGGAAGTCCAGCAAGACGTCATTTACCAAAGCTTGGAACATCGCGGGGGCATTAGTGAGGCCGAACGGCATGACCAGGTACTCAAAGTGACCTAACGGGGTGTTAAATGCCGTCTTCCCTTCGTCTCCCTTCCGGATCCGAACCAGGTGTTACGCATTTCTAAGATCCAGCTTTGTGAAGATTTTGGCTCCATGCAGGGGCGTGAACACTGAATCCAACAGGGGCAACGGGTATCGGTTGCGAACCGTAATCTCGTTCAGCCCTCTGTAATCAATGCATGGACAGAGTCCGCCGTCTTTCTTGCCCACAAAAAAGAAACCAGCACCCATCGGGGAGGTGGAGTTCCGGATCAGCCCAGCAGCTAAAGAGTCCCGGATGTAGGTCTCCATTGATTCGCGCTCAGGACGTGAGACGTTGTACAGCCTGCTGGACGGGTACTCAACGCCCGGAATCAAATCAATGGCACAATTGTACGGATGGTGCGGGGGAAGAGTAAGTGCCAGATCTTTGCTGAAGACGTCAGCAAGATTGTGGTACTCCACCGGCACCGCCGTCAGATTGGGGGGGACTTTAACCTCCTCTTTAGCGGTCAACCCGGGAGGAACCAAGGATCCTAAACACTCCCGGTGGCAGGTTTTGCTCCACTGAGTCACAACCCCAGACAACCAATCAAGCCGGGGATTGTGTTTTACCATCTATTGGAAGCCCAAAATAACACGGGAGGTAGAAGGAGTTACATAAACTCAATCTCCTCCCGATGATTCCCAGACACAACCAGAGTTACTGGCTGTGTCTTGTGTGTGATTAAAGGGAGAAGGGTGCCATCTAGTGCCCGTACCTTCAATGGAGAAGGTAGAGCCACTAGGGGGAACCCGACCTCCCTTGCCAATCTGCTATCCAGCAGATTCTCTTCCGACCCCGTGTCCACCATTGCTGGGGCGTGAAGGGTTAGATCTCCATTCAGGATTGTAACTGGGATGCGTGCGGATCTACGGGATTTCCCCGCGTGAATGTTATGGCCCACCCTTAGCCCAGTCTCTAGGGGCAGGCGTTGTAGTTTAACCACTTGGGGCAGTTCTTCTGGATGTGCTCACTAGAGCCACAGAAAAAAACATTCTCCGCAGGCCAGTCTCCGTTGTCTGTCATTGGATTTTACTTTGGCCCTGCTCGTGTCCATGACTTCATCAGCAGGGGGAGCTGTTGCCACACGGAGCTCTCCGACTGTGGAGCGTGGGGCAGCGGCACCCTTTCGGACCCGGAAGGAAGAGGGATGGCTCGCGCCCGGCCACGCCCTTCGCCCCGCTCCCGACGATGTTCCTCTAATCGGTTGTCTAACCGTATGACCAGGTTAACAAGCCCGTCAAAATCCCGCGGCTCATCCTTAGCCAACAGATGCTGCTTCAGGACCGGAGACAGTCTGTTTATGAAGGCGGCGCGGAGCGCAACAGTATTCCAGCCGGACCTCGCAGCCGCGATGCGGAAGTCGACTGCATACTCGGCTGCGCTCCGACGCCCCTGTCTCATTGACAGCAGCACAGTCGAAGCGGTCTCGCCTCTATTGGGGTGATCAAACACTTGTTTAAACTCCCGCACGAACCCAGTATATGTTGTTAGGAGCCGGGAGTTCTGCTCCCAGAGCACCATAGCCCAGGCGCGTGCCTTTCCTCGAAGCAAGTTTCTAACATAAGCCACCCGGCTGGCATCTGACGCATACATAACGGGATGTTGTGAAAAGACGAGTGAACACTGCATCAGGAAGTCTGTGCACGTCTCGACACAACCTCCGTACGGCTCAGGAGGGCTTATGTAAGCTTCAGGGGATGGGGGGTGGGGGTGAGGGGGGTTTCGTTGAACCACCACTGGAATATCTGTATTCAGTGCTCGGTCAGCAGGAGGAGGTGCTGCAGCAGCACCCAGTGTGTGCGCTTCCACCTGGGCGGTGAGAGCCTCCATCCTCCGATTGAGTATAACATTCTGCTCGGTTACCAAGTCCAACCGAGCAGTGAAGGTGGTTAAGATTTGCTGCAGCTCACCTAATACGCCTCCCGCCGGCGCCTGTGCACCCTGCGTTTCCATTGGCGGTTCACTCAATGGTTGATGCCCCTCGGGATCCATGACGTTGGCCGAGATATCCTGTTGGGAAAGTGTAGTGACACGGACCCACAACAGGGGGTGTAAATGAATGGACAATGGATAAACCAAAAGATAACAATTTACTGTTGTGAATGTGCACAACAGAATACAGACAATCACAGATTTAGAATCCAGTCAATATACAAAGGTGACGTGTGGGCAGGCTCAAGGATAGAAGACGTCTGTCCAGAGAAGAGCCGGGCCCCACACGATTTCCACTGCCAACGGATCTGGAGAACATCAGAGCCGCCAAGTCCTGAATCCCCAGGTGGCCACCGTCTCCAGCTGTCAGACCTGGTACTGCTGGCAGGAAGCAGAAACAGTTTATGGTGGATGAGTGCGCACCCAGCAAAACAGTCAGCAAACAGTCAGTTCCTTTTTATGGGAAAATCTCCACCTCCTACACAGGAACACAGTTCGTGCAGAGCCTGAAAGTGCTACTTATCTGGTTTGGAGTGAGGGGTGAAGAGCGTCACTCCTCTACAAACCACAAACCCAGCTCCCAGCTGAAAGTAGGTAACAGGTACTCCTGCAAAACTCAGAGAAAAACACGTGCGTTTGGCACAGAGAAACGGCTGAGAGTTTTACCGGCTTTTATTGTGGATGGCGAAGTGGTGGTGATGAGTGACAGCTGGTGATGAGGTGGTGATGAGTGACACCTGTCACTCCCGGCTGCTCCTGCGAGGCGGCTGCGCCCTCTCGTGCCTGAAGCCCGCACTTCAGGCAGGGCGCCCTCTGGTGGTGGGCCAGCAGTACCTCCTCTTCAGCGGCCCACACAACAATATATATATATATATATATATATATATATATATATATATATATATATATATATATATATATACAGTTGTGTTCAAAAGTTTACATACCCTGGCAGAATTTTTGCTTTTTTGGCCATTTTTAAGAGCATATGAATGACAACACAAAAACTTTTCACTCATGGTTAGTGGTTGGGTGAAGCCATTTATTTTCAAACAACTGTGTTTACTCTTTTTAAATCAAAATGACAAGAGAAACTACCCAAATGACCCTGATCAAAAGTTTACATACCCCTGTTCTTAATACTGTGTGTCGCCCCCTTTAACTTCAACGACAGCTTGGAGTCTTTTGTGATAGTTGTGGATGAGGATCTCTGATGGTGAAGCTGCCACTGAATATGTTTTGGACTTTATTTACATCAATTCCAAAGAAATACAAACAGTATGTCACTTTATGGTAAATTTGCATGGATCTGCATCACTACTCTTAGCTTCGTAGTGGAGTAGAGCAGAGACCAAAGCAGATCAAATCCTGACTTGCATCTCAGACGTACCTTCTGGCAATTTGTTGCTAAACTTTAAGGTCTTCTTTTTAAGAAAATCCTCCTCTACACCACTTCATCATGAAGATGGATGAAATGATGGTGATGCAAAATGCAAAGCTTGCACTGTGCATAATTTCTCCAATCACAGCCATGTAAGAGTATAACTTCTTCTGCGTTGTCTGGGTGTCTTGGTGGCTTTCCTCACTCTTCTACTTCTTGCACAGTCACTCAGTTTTTGAGAACTGTCTACTCCATGCAGATTTACCATAGAGTGCCATATTGTTTGTATTTCTTTGTAATTGATGTAAATAAAGTCCAAAACATATTCAGTGGCAGCTTTACCATCAGAGAGCCTCGTCCACAAACTACCACAAAAGACTCCAAGTTGTCAGTGATGTTAAAGGGGCAATACACAGTATTAAGAACAGGGGTATGTAAACTTTTGATCAGGGTCTTTTGAGTAGTTCTCTTGTCATTTTGATTTAAAAAGAGTAAACACAGTTGTGTGACAATAAATGGCTTCACCCAACCACTAACCATGAATGAAAAAAAAGTTTGTGTGTTGTCATTCATATTCTCTTAAAAATGGCCAAAAAAGCAAAAATTCTGCCAGGGTATATAAACTTTTGAGCACAACTGTGTATATATATATATATATATATATATATATATATATATATATATATATATATATATATATATATATATATATATATATATATATATATACAAGGTCTATTAGAAAAGTATCCGACCTTATTATTTTTTCAAAAACCATATGGATTTGAATCACGTGTGATTACATCAGACATGCTTGAACCCTCGTGGGCATGCGAGAGTTTTTTCACGCCTGTCGGTTACGTCATTCGCCTGTGGGCAGTCTTTGAGTGAGGAGTCGTCCACCCGCTCGTCGATTTTTTTCATTGTTTAGGAATGGCTCAGAGACTGTTGCTTTGTTTGATAAAAATTTTTTCAAAACTGTAAGGCACAACTGAGTGGACACCATTCAATAAATTCAGCTGGTTTTCGGTAAAAATTTTAACGGCTGATGAGAGATTTTGGTCTGGTAGTGTCGCTTTAAGGACGGTCCACGGCGCCTGACGGCGATCTGCGCTTCGAGGCGGCAGCGTCTCGCCGTTTCAAGTTGAAAACTTCCACATTTCAGGCTCTGTTGACGCAGTAAGTCGTCAGAGAACAGAGAACTTTCAGAAGAAGTCGGCATGAGGAGTTTATTCGGACATTCCATTGTTAACGGTCATTTTGTAATGAAAGAACGTGCGGGCAGAGTCGCATGTCGGGCTGGACCCGACCGCGGGGGGTCGCGGCAGGAAAAACACCTCCGTGTTGGAAATCTTAACGGGCAAGTTGGAACATGCCCAAGCTGTTAAACAATTTCTCAGTTACTCACTTGTTGAAAGCCATTAAAAGCCGCCTGAATTCTACAAATGGTTTTCAACACGGAGGTGTTTTTCCTGTTGCGGCGCACACAGATTTGCCGAGTCGTCACGGAAACGACTCGGCGAATTTGCGCGTACGTCTTTCATTAAAAAAATGTCCTTAAACAGTGGAATGTCCGCATAAATTCCTCATGCCGGCCTCTTCTGAATCTTCTCTGTTCTCTCACGATGTCCTGGGTGAATTAAGCCTTAAATTAGGATGTTTTAAGCTCGAAACAGGCCGACGACAGCGCCTGGAAGCGCTGCAGGACGTCCCGCTCCGTGGGACGTCCTTACACCGACAGAAACACCCCATAATCTCTCATCAGCCGTTAAACTTTTCACAGAAAACCATCTTAATTTCTCGAATAGTGTCCACTCGGATATTCCTCACAGGTCCAGAAAAATTTTTGATAAAGCAACGAGCGCCGTCTCGAGCAGCGTGTGAAACAAAGGAATTCAGCCGAGAGGGCGGGACCACATCTCACTCAAGGCCTGCCCACAGGGAAATGACGTCACCGACACGCGTGAAAAAACTCACGCATGCGCACGAGGGTTCAAGCATGATTGGTGTAATCGCATGTCATTCAAATCCATATACCGTATTTTCCGGACTATAAGTCACACCGGAGTATAAGTCGCACCAGCCACTTTATCCATTATAAAGAAAAATAAACCATAAATAAGTCGCACCGGAGTATAAGTCGCACCAGCCACTTTATCCATTATAAAGAAAAATAAACCATAAATAAGGTCCACTGGACTATAAGTCCCATGGACATACAGGTATGTTAACATGAAAAGTTCAGATGATAATATTGTGACGGCTACCGTTTTCGGATGCATATTTCACCAGTCGCAACTTGTAATCTGCAGAGTATGATTTTCTTTTTGGTGGCATTTTTTCGGGCCTTCTCCGTTGTCTTGTTAAGTTATCAGTAACGTTAAAATTTTTATTTTTCTATGGTAGTCAGAAGTCACAGGAACAGTTACACAAGCCTTGAGTGCCCTCTCGTGAGCTGCATTTTACCTACGGATATGTTTGTATTTTGCGGACCACATTGCGAGCCGAACCATGCAGCGCCTACCTGCGCAGCTCATGACCGCCCAGCGGTGTCGATCCAGCTCCTTCCAAGTGGAGACGCTAATCCTCCGCCGTCGCTCAGTGCTCCCATGCAGCTCTCAGCGTCAACTCTGCTCACAGTGATATCCAAGGGTTGAACCTGTCTTGTTAGCCGTCCCGGAATAAACACCATGTTCGTCTGCTTCAAACGCTTTTCACAATCATCGACGCCAGCTCCTTCCAAGTGCACACGCTAATCCTCCGCCGTCGCTCACCCAATGCTCCCACGCAGCTCTCAGCGTCAACTTAAACACTCTGCTCACATTGATATCCAAGGGTTGAAGCTGTTCTGTTCGCCAAGCCGGAATAACAGCAAGCACAGAGTTCGTCAGCTTCACACGCTGTGGGTGAGGTGAGGAATACGCATCCAAAGTTCTGTTCTCTGATTGGTTATCGCGACCAGCGTGAACTATAGGATGGCCGTCATACTACAGTGCCCATGATGCATTGCATTTCCTTTTCCGGTGGCCATTTTAAAACATAGATCGACTCTGTCACGTAAAATTGTTTTGTTACAGTAAATTAATTGAGATCCTACCGGTATATTTTTCATTTATAAGTCGCACCGGAGTATAGGTCGCACCCCAGGCCAAAACATGTAAAAAAGTGCGACTTATAGTCCGGAAAATACGGTAGTTAAAAAATAAAAATAAAAGGGTCGGTTTATTATCTAAGAGACCTCGTATATATATCGATAAGCTTGCTGATGATTACACAAAACTTGTATAAACATTGTTTAAAGAATTTAATTTTTAGAAGTGAGTATTTGTCCTAGTGTGAGCTGAGTAATTGAGAATAGAAGAATGTGTCAAAGTACTAAAAGAAAGAACGGAAATAAATCAAATAGCTAATCATGACAGACATCGATTAGGAGGGACAAAGGTTACATTATCTGGAGAACAAAAATAAGAAAATGAGAGAATCAGCTCAGTTATTACTCCAAATTGTTGACATTCTAATAAGCTGTCTATGAGCGGGTCTATGTGGTAAGATGGCGCCCAGTTTGATTCAACGGTTTGTACGGAGTCTGTGAGCCAATGAGCTATCCAGTAATATATTCAGATCAGTGATTGAACCAAGTTACAATGCAGCAGCAGAAGCAAGAACCTTACAAAGAATGAACTTTCCAGATGTGTTTCTGAGCCCAAGCTGGAGGCTGCCGCCACTTGTCCTGTCGCCAACAAGAAAGAAAAAAGAACTTGTACTCCCGGCTACTTTATCAGGTACACCTTACTAGTACCGGGTTTGTATAGACTTCAGAATTACCTTAATTCTTCGTCACTTAGATTCAGCAAGGTGTTGGAAACATTCCTCAGAGATGTTGTTCCATATTGACATGATGGCATCACACAGTCGCCCATTCAACCAGTCTGTCCATTCTCATTCTGACCTCTGACATCAACAGCTACTACTCACTGGATATCTTCTTTTTTTTTTGGATTATTCTCTGTAAACCCTAGAGATGGTGGTGCATGAAAAATCCCAGTAGATCAGCAGTTTCTGAAAAACTCAGACCAGCCTGTCTGGCACCAACAACCATGCCATGTTCAAAGTCACTTAAATCCCCTTTCTTGCTTGATTTGAACTTCAGCAAGTCATCTTCACCACATCTAGATGTGTAAACGCATTGAGTTGCTGCCATGTGATTGGATGATTAGCTATTTGTGCTAACAAGCAGTTGAACAGTCGTACCTAATAAAGTGGCCGGTGAGTGTATTTTAAAAGCTGAAAGTCTTTTCTGCAGTTATGTTGTCCCTTTATTCACCACAGCCAGTCTTCATATCTTCAGAATTCTGCTAACAACAAAAGTAAATCCCATTAAGGATCCACCAAGACAAAAACGTATGTTAAATAACCCTGTTTATAACAACAACAACATATCAAACATTATGAGCGGTAGACGCCAGTACGCTCAGTGAGAAAAATCATTCAAACATTTTTTTCTTGTTTTTTTTTTTTTTCTTTTTGATGTCTTCCAGCTGGCTGAGGCTGGAGCAGTGGAGTTGTAATATCATAGTTTTGCAAAAGTTGCATATTGGTTGTACAGATGAAAATACAAAGGTGGTGTTTTGAGATTCCATTCTGAGACCCATTTTGTAAATACAGCATTTTCAGGCTCCGCGTGGACAAAAATGCTGATACGATCCAAACTTTTGCAGATATGCCTAAACTCATTTCAGTCTAAAGAACAAGTCCTAAACAGAGGTATTATCAGAGAAGAAAAATTTCTGTTGTTGTTTTCTAATGTGTGCTGAGGAAGTTAGGAAATGTTTTCTTCATTCATTTTACAAAATGTTTCTTCATTTTGTGCTTTACAGGTGAAAAAATAACCTGGGATCTGACTGGACCCCACGTGGAAATATTAAAGTAGAAAACAGAAGCAGAAGGATGAAGGTTCATGCTTTTGTCATGGATGTTGTACTTGAATATCTGAACTTGAATCCAGTTCATTTTGCCTTAACCTTTGGCTTTCTTACCTTCATTTATGCTTTTACTACTTGTGCCTTTTTTGAGCTCTTCCTGCCATTTTTACCCGAGGCCAAGATATGGCCATCTGGTATTTCGAAGGCTTTGCGTCTGTCTGTCTGTGCTCAGCATAACTCCAGTCCTGTTCCTGCCAGACTCTTCAAATTCACAGAGAACATTCCTGGGACACAGACCTTGGACAAGTTCAAAGATGGCTAACCTTGACCTATTTTAAGAGGTCAAGAGGTCACATTCTGTTTCCTTTTATGCTCATACTGCCAAGAGTATTTTAGCATTGTGTTATATTAATTTGTAAACTGATTTCTTCTCATTTTCTATTGTTTTTAAGACACAATGCTGAGTGACTTGTGTGTTACTTTCTCACCAAATGTATTTCATGGTAATGTTGACTTCTGTGTTAACATACATGAACTTGAAACATTTTCCTGTCATTTTGAAAAGATTTCTCTCACTTGGTTCACGGTAAACTGTTCCTTTGTCTTGTGTTGAATAATAATAATGTCTTACCTTTGGCTGTCATTTCAGCAGAAATTGCTCAAAAATCTTTTTGGTCATAAAGGACTGAAATTTGGCAGCCGTGGATCCAAAATAGTGTTGAGGGGACACATGATGAGGGGTTGTGCCTTGTCATTAAGGCTGGTTATCATTTCCACAGACAAGTAAACCAAAGCAGTGTCCACTATCTGTTTTGTAGTTCTCGTAACTTCTTTAAATCAAATCAAATCAGTTTCATTTATACGAGTATAGCGCCAAATCACAACAAACAGTTGCCCCAAGGCGCTTCATATTGCAAGGCAAAGCCATACAATAATTACAGAAAAACCCCAACTGTCAAAACAACCCCCTGTGAGCAAGCACTTGGCGACAGTGGGAAGGAAAAACTCCCTTTTAACAGGAAGAAACCTCCAGCAGAACTATGCTCAGGGAGGGGCAGTCTTCTGCTGGGACTGGTTGGGGCTGACGGAGAGAACCAGGAAAAAGACATGCTGTGGAGGGGAGCAGAGATCAATCACTAATGATTAAATGCAGAGTGGTGCATACAGAGCAAAAAGAGAAAGAAACACTCAGTGCATCATGGGAACCCCCCAGCAGTCTAAGTCTATAGCAGCATAACTAAGGGATGGTTCTGGGTCACCTGATCCAGCCCTAACTATAAGCTTTAGCAAAAAGGAAAGTTTTAAGCCTAATCTTAAAAGTAGAGAGGGTGTCTGTCTCCCTGATCTGAATTGGGAGCTGGTTCCACAGGAGAGGAGCCTGAAAGCTGAAGGCTCTGCCTCCCATTCTACTCTTACAAACGCTAGGAACTACAAGTAAGCCTGCAGTCTGAGAGCGAAGCGCTCTATTGGGGTGATATGGTACTATGAGGTCCCTAAGATAAGATGGGACCTGATTATTCAAAACCTTATAAGTAAGAAGAAGAATTTTAAATTCTATTCTAGAATTAACAGAAAGCCAATGAAGACGTAGCCACTGCTAGCAGCGGCTACATCCGTGGCTGGCGGCGGAGGCATCGGTGGAGGCTATATGGTGCTATATAAATAAAATTGATTGATTGATTGATGGGCCACTCGATCCACAACATTGACATCAGAAAACCGCTCACCCACACGACGCCACACACGCTGTCTGCCATCTGCCCTGAACAGTGTGAACCGGGATTCATCCGTGAAGAGAACACCTCTCCAACGTGCCAAACGCCAGCGAATGTGAGCATTTGCCCACTCAAGTCTGTTACGATGACGAACTGGAGTCAGGTCGAGACCCCGATGAGGATGACGAGCATGCAGATGAGCTTCCTTGAGATGGTTTCTGACAGTTTGTGCAGAAATTCTTTGGTTATGCAAACCGATTGTTTCAGCAGCTGTCCGAGTGGCTGGTCTCAGACGATCTTGGAGGTGAACATGCTGGATGTGGAGGTCCTGGGCTGGTGTGGTTACACGTGGTCTGCGGTTGTGAGGCTGGTTGGATGTACTGCCAAATTCTCTGAAACGTATTTGGAGACGGCTTATGGTAGAGAAATGAACATTCAATACACGAGCAACAGCTCTGGTTGACATTCCTGCTGTCAGCATGCCAATTGCACGCTCCCTCAAATCTTGCGACATCTGTGGCATTGTGCTGTGTGATAAAACTGCACCTTTCAGAGTGGCCTTTTATTGTGGACAGTCTAAGGCACACCTGTGCACTAATCATGGTGTCTAATCAGCATCTTGATATGGCACACCTGTGAGGTGGGATGGATTATCTCAGCAAAGGAGAAGTGCTCACTATCACAGATTTAGACTGGTTTGTGAACAATATTTGAGGGAAATGGTGATATTGTGTATGTGGAAAAAGTTCTAGATCTTTGAGTTCATCTCATACAAAATGGGAGCAAAACCAAAAGTGTTGCGTTTATATTTTTGTTGAGTGTGTGTGTGTATAAATCTCAGACGGATTGACGGGATTCCAAAAGAAGAACCTGATTTATTGTTTGAGAACTACTGCAGATGTGCAGGTTTCTTTCATTAGGATTCTGCTGCAGAAACCTGATTTAGTGGCCTTGACTGCACATTCTGTGTTTGACAGCACTGTTAAACGAGGACACGATTCATGGTGCAAAGGACAAAAGTGAGGAAAGGTCTTAGTGCATACCAGCATGTCCTTGCATCAAAAAGTGATCCCATCCAAGCTCTAGATAAAATGTACGCATTAAAAAAAATCTAATCAACTGTTTGTACTGTGAAATTGTAGAATTATTTGTTAAAATTCAAACTTGTCCAGGCAGTATTTGAAATACTTGGAGCTCACTCACTGCAGGACCTTTACTTTGTTTCCTTTTTAATAACCTTGAAATGATTAAAACCTTTTTTTTTCAGATCCTGAATGAAAAATACCTTTTGTCTGCATTCTGCATTACTTTTAGAGACTTTATCAAATGTATATTTTGGTGACAAATATCTTTCCTGAAGTTGCAAGATACACAGCAGGAGAAGCACTGAGACACGGAAACGGAGACGAGCTTTTTCTTTGTTGTTTTCAAAAAATGCTAAATAAACACGGTACCATTTCAAGAAATATCTGTGCACACTTGAAACCACTGAAAACAATTGAAAATGCTTCAGTATATATGCCAGGCCTGTATGTGGCGCTGTAACACTCTCACAAAAACAGAAGAAGATGTGGCACATGCACACAAGAAGCTAATCTAACCCACTGATCTCTATATAACACCGAATCGTTCATTGGCCAATATTTTTGGCATGCCACTCGCATGTGTTGCTCCTGAATGCTCTTTTCTATTGAATTTAATGAGGCGCGCGCAAAGTTATTCTTTGTGGTTTTGTAAAAAAATGCCTTCATGTGCAGCTATAAACTGCGCAAATTGCCAGTTCAAAGGCTGTGGATGAACATTTCACCTGTGAGTCTGATTGAAATGGAAAGTAATGAATCCTAATCATGTTTATATATATGCATATGTATATCTGTATGTGTATATGTATGTGTGTGCATATGTGTATGCATGTATGTGTGTGCATATGTGTATGCATGTATGTGTGTATATATACATATGCATGTATGTGTGTGTGTGTGTGTGTATACATACATATTCTATTTCTACCTCATTTCTTATGTCTTGTACTGTTACAAGTATTATTATTATTGCTTATCCTTGCACACGCTGTTTGATGAACATTTTCCTCTACTTGCACCCATCTTGTGTGTTTTTTAAGAGCTGACGTAACATGTGAATTTCTCCTCTGTGAGATCAATAAAGTTTATCTTAATCTTAATAATTTGAAGAGTTCTATCCCTTATTCCAGCATAGTCACAGATAGTAGTAGTAGTAGTAGTAGTAGTAGTAGTAGTAGTAGTAAATAATAATAATAGGTGGCATGGCTTGTGTGTAGCCACATGTTGAGTTTTGTGTTGGACAAACTATTTTAAGACATTTATTAGGTCTACTTGAGCATAGTTTTGGAGCTTTAGGTGTTGTTGCTACGAGATTTATTACTAATATTAGGCTGAAGTTCACAGAGTTGTGTGTAATAAATATTAACATTGCAAAGGGAAAACCACCTCTCCTGTAGCTAGTTAAGTGTTTTTTAATTCTTTCAGTGAAACTATAAAATAATCCACTATATTATCATCATGACTTTAATTATCCATCTACTTTTGTTCATGATATGGTACCAATATATATATATATATAATGTTGTGAAAGTGTAGTGACACGGACCCACAACAGGGGGCATAAATGAACGGACAATGGATAAACCAAAAGCTAACAATTTACTGTTGTGAATGTGCACAACAGAATACAGACAATCACAGATATAGAATCCAGTCAATATACAAAGGTGACGTGTGCGCAGGCTCGAGGATAGAAGACGTCTGTCCAGAGAAGAGCCGGGACCCACACAATTTTCACTGCCAACGGATCTGGAGCACACCGGAGCCACCAAGTCCTGAATCCCCAGGTGGCCACCGTCTCCAGCTGTCAGACCTGGTACTGCTGGCAGGAAGCAGAAACAGTTTATGGTGGGTGAGTGCGCACCCAGCAAAACAGTCAGCAAACAGTCAGTTCCTTTTATGGGAAAATCTCCACCTCCTACACAGGAATACAGTTCGTGCAGAACCTGAAAGTGCTACTTATCTGGTTTGGAGTGAGGGGTGAAGAGCGTCACTCCTCTACAAACCACAAACCCAGCTCCCAGCTGAAAGTAGGTAACAGGTACTCCTGCAAAACTCAGAGAAAAACACGTGCGTTTGGCACAGAGAAACGGCTGAGAGTTTTACCTGACGGGTAGAATGATATCTTGGCAGGGAGGTGGAGTTGCTGCCCGGCTTTTATTGTGGATGGCGAAGTGGTGGTGATGAGTGACAGCTGGTGATGAGGTGGTGATGAGTGACACCTGTCACTCCCGGCTGCTCCTGCGAGGCGGCTGCGCCCTCTCGTGCCTGAAGCCCGCACTTCTGAGGTCTGCGGTCTCCTGGGCTGTTGGGAGCTTCGGGAGGGCCACGAAGTGGGCCACCTTGGAGAATCAGTCCACTATCGTGAGGATGGTCATCATGCCCTGGGACGGCGGGAGACCCGTGACAAAGTCCAGGCCGACGTGCGACCAGGGGCGATGAGGCACCAGAAGCGGCTGGAGGAGTCCCTGGGTCTTTTTGTGGTCAACCTTGCCCCTGGCACAGGTGGTACAGGCCTGGACATACTCCCGGATGTCGGCCTCCATGGACGCCCACCAGAAGCGCTGCTGGACTACTGCCGTGGTTCTTCGCACCCCTGGGTGACAGGAGAGCTTGGAACCGTGACAGAAGTCCAGGACTGCAGCTCTGGCTTCTGGTGGGACATAAAGTCAGTTCTTCGGGCCGGTCCCCGGGTCCGGGTTCCATGCCAGGGCCTCCTGGACGGTCTTCTCCACGTCCCAGGTGAGGGTGGCCACGATAGTGGACTCGGGGATGACAGGATCCGGTGGATCTGACAGCTCGGTTTTGACTTCCTCTTCGTGGACCCGGGACAGGGCGTCAGATCGTTGGTTCTTGGTCCCGGGGCGGTAGGTGATCTGGAAGTCAAAATGCCCGAAGAACAGTGACCAGCGGGCTTGCCTGGGGTTCAGACGCTTGGCGGTCTGGATGTACTCCAGGTTCCGATGGTCCGTGAAAACCGTGAACAGTACCGCAGCTCCCTCCAACAGGTGTCTCCACTCCTCAAGAGCCTCTTTCACCACTAGGAGTTCCCGATTGCCAACGTCATAGTTCCTTTCTGCCGGGGTCAACCTGCGGGAAAAAATAGGCACAAGGGTGGAGAACCTTATCGGACTCCCTGCTCTGGGACAGCACAGCTCCTATCCCTGAGTCAGAGGCATCCACTTCAACGATAAACTGGCGGCTAGGATCGGGCTGCACCAGAACTGGTGCAGTCGAAACCCGGCGTTTCAACTCCCTAAACGCGGCCTCGCACCGATCCGACCAGGTGAAGGGGACTTTTGGGGAGGTCAGGGCTGTCAGGGGGCTAACAACCTGACTGTAACCCTTAATGAACCTCCTATAGAAATTTGCAAAGCCGAGGAACTGTTGCAGCTTCTTACGGCTTGTCGGTTGGGGCCAATCTCTCACCGCCGCAACCTTGGCCGGATCAGGGGCGACGGAGTTGGAGGACATTCTAAACCCCAGGAAGGACAAAGAAGTGTGGTGGAACTCGCACTTCTCACCCTTCACAAACAGCCGGTTCTCCAACAACCGCTGCAGGACCTGACGTACATGCTTGACATGAGTCTCAGGATCCAGGGAGAAGATGAGAATATTGTCCAGATATACGAAGACGAACCGATGCAGGAAGTCCAGCAAGACGTCATTTACCAAAGCTTGGAACATCGCGGGGGCATTAGTGAGGCCGAACGGCATGACCAGGTACTCAAAGTGACCTAACGGGGTGTTAAATGCCGTCTTCCCTTCGTCTCCCTTCCGGATCCGAACCAGGTGTTACGCATTTCTAAGATCCAGCTTTGTGAAGATTTTGGCTCCATGCAGGGGCGTGAACACTGAATCCAACAGGGGCAACGGGTATCGGTTGCGAACCGTAATCTCGTTCAGCCCTCTGTAATCAATGCATGGACAGAGTCCGCCGTCTTTCTTGCCCACAAAAAAGAAACCAGCACCCATCGGGGAGGTGGAGTTCCGGATCAGCCCAGCAGCTAAAGAGTCCCGGATGTAGGTCTCCATTGATTCGCGCTCAGGACGTGAGACGTTGTACAGCCTGCTGGACGGGTACTCAACGCCCGGAATCAAATCAATGGCACAATTGTACGGATGGTGCGGGGGAAGAGTAAGTGCCAGATCTTTGCTGAAGACGTCAGCAAGATTGTGGTACTCCACCGGCACCGCCGTCAGATTGGGGGGGACTTTAACCTCCTCTTTAGCGGTCAACCCGGGAGGAACCAAGGATCCTAAACACTCCCGGTGGCAGGTTTTGCTCCACTGAGTCACAACCCCAGACAACCAATCAAGCCGGGGATTGTGTTTTACCATCTATTGGAAGCCCAAAATAACACGGGAGGTAGAAGGAGTTACATAAAACTCAATCTCCTCCCGATGATTCCCAGACACAACCAGAGTTACTGGCTGTGTCTTGTGTGTGATTAAAGGGAGAAGGGTGCCATCTAGTGCCCGTACCTTCAATGGAGAAGGTAGAGCCACTAGGGGGAACCCGACCTCCCTTGCCAATCTGCTATCCAGCAGATTCTCTTCCGACCCCGTGTCCACCATTGCTGGGGCGTGAAGGGTTAGATCTCCATTCAGGATTGTAACTGGGATGCGTGCGGATCTACGGGATTTCCCCGCGTGAATGTTATGGCCCACCCTTAGCCCAGTCTCTAGGGGCAGGCGTTGTAGTTTAACCACTTGGGGCAGTTCTTCTGGATGTGCTCACTAGAGCCACAGAAAAAAACATTCTCCGCAGGCCAGTCTCCGTTGTCTGTCATTGGATTTTACTTTGGCCCTGCTCGTGTCCATGACTTCATCAGCAGGGGGAGCTGTTGCCACACGGAGCTCTCCGACTGTGGAGCGTGGGGCAGCGGCACCCTTTCGGACCCGGAAGGAAGAGGGATGGCTCGCGCCCGGCCACGCCCTTCGCCCCGCTCCCGACGATGTTCCTCTAATCGGTTGTCTAACCGTATGACCAGGTTAACAAGCCCGTCAAAATCCCGCGGCTCATCCTTAGCCAACAGATGCTGCTTCAGGACCGGAGACAGTCTGTTTATGAAGGCGGCGCGGAGCGCAACAGTATTCCAGCCGGACCTCGCAGCCGCGATGCGGAAGTCGACTGCATACTCGGCTGCGCTCCGACGCCCCTGTCTCATTGACAGCAGCACAGTCGAAGCGGTCTCGCCTCTATTGGGGTGATCAAACACTTGTTTAAACTCCCGCACGAACCCAGTATATGTTGTTAGGAGCCGGGAGTTCTGCTCCCAGAGCACCATAGCCCAGGCGCGTGCCTTTCCTCGAAGCAAGTTTCTAACATAAGCCACCCGGCTGGCATCTGACGCATACATAACGGGATGTTGTGAAAAGACGAGTGAACACTGCATCAGGAAGTCTGTGCACGTCTCGACACAACCTCCGTACGGCTCAGGAGGGCTTATGTAAGCTTCAGGGGATGGGGGGTGGGGGTGAGGGGGGTTTCGTTGAACCACCACTGGAATATCTGTATTCAGTGCTCGGTCAGCAGGAGGAGGTGCTGCAGCAGCACCCAGTGTGTGCGCTTCCACCTGGGCGGTGAGAGCCTCCATCCTCCGATTGAGTATAACATTCTGCTCGGTTACCAAGTCCAACCGAGCAGTGAAGGTGGTTAAGATTTGCTGCAGCTCACCTAATACGCCTCCCGCCGGCGCCTGTGCACCCTGCGTTTCCATTGGCGGTTCACTCAATGGTTGATGCCCCTCGGGATCCATGACGTTGGCCGAGATATCCTGTTGGGAAAGTGTAGTGACACGGACCCACAACAGGGGGTGTAAATGAATGGACAATGGATAAACCAAAAGATAACAATTTACTGTTGTGAATGTGCACAACAGAATACAGACAATCACAGATTTAGAATCCAGTCAATATACAAAGGTGACGTGTGGGCAGGCTCAAGGATAGAAGACGTCTGTCCAGAGAAGAGCCGGGCCCCACACGATTTCCACTGCCAACGGATCTGGAGAACATCAGAGCCGCCAAGTCCTGAATCCCCAGGTGGCCACCGTCTCCAGCTGTCAGACCTGGTACTGCTGGCAGGAAGCAGAAACAGTTTATGGTGGATGAGTGCGCACCCAGCAAAACAGTCAGCAAACAGTCAGTTCCTTTTTATGGGAAAATCTCCACCTCCTACACAGGAACACAGTTCGTGCAGAGCCTGAAAGTGCTACTTATCTGGTTTGGAGTGAGGGGTGAAGAGCGTCACTCCTCTACAAACCACAAACCCAGCTCCCAGCTGAAAGTAGGTAACAGGTACTCCTGCAAAACTCAGAGAAAAACACGTGCGTTTGGCACAGAGAAACGGCTGAGAGTTTTACCGGCTTTTATTGTGGATGGCGAAGTGGTGGTGATGAGTGACAGCTGGTGATGAGGTGGTGATGAGTGACACCTGTCACTCCCGGCTGCTCCTGCGAGGCGGCTGCGCCCTCTCGTGCCTGAAGCCCGCACTTCAGGCAGGGCGCCCTCTGGTGGTGGGCCAGCAGTACCTCCTCTTCAGCGGCCCACACAACAATATATATATATATATATATATATATATATATATATATATATATATATATATATATATATATATATATACAGTTGTGTTCAAAAGTTTACATACCCTGGCAGAATTTTTGCTTTTTTGGCCATTTTTAAGAGCATATGAATGACAACACAAAAACTTTTCACTCATGGTTAGTGGTTGGGTGAAGCCATTTATTTTCAAACAACTGTGTTTACTCTTTTTAAATCAAAATGACAAGAGAAACTACCCAAATGACCCTGATCAAAAGTTTACATACCCCTGTTCTTAATACTGTGTGTCGCCCCCTTTAACTTCAACGACAGCTTGGAGTCTTTTGTGATAGTTGTGGATGAGGATCTCTGATGGTGAAGCTGCCACTGAATATGTTTTGGACTTTATTTACATCAATTCCAAAGAAATACAAACAGTATGTCACTTTATGGTAAATTTGCATGGATCTGCATCACTACTCTTAGCTTCGTAGTGGAGTAGAGCAGAGACCAAAGCAGATCAAATCCTGACTTGCATCTCAGACGTACCTTCTGGCAATTTGTTGCTAAACTTTAAGGTCTTCTTTTTAAGAAAATCCTCCTCTACACCACTTCATCATGAAGATGGATGAAATGATGGTGATGCAAAATGCAAAGCTTGCACTGTGCATAATTTCTCCAATCACAGCCATGTAAGAGTATAACTTCTTCTGCGTTGTCTGGGTGTCTTGGTGGCTTTCCTCACTCTTCTACTTCTTGCACAGTCACTCAGTTTTTGAGAACTGTCTACTCCATGCAGATTTACCATAGAGTGCCATATTGTTTGTATTTCTTTGTAATTGATGTAAATAAAGTCCAAAACATATTCAGTGGCAGCTTTACCATCAGAGAGCCTCGTCCACAAACTACCACAAAAGACTCCAAGTTGTCAGTGATGTTAAAGGGGCAATACACAGTATTAAGAACAGGGGTATGTAAACTTTTGATCAGGGTCTTTTGAGTAGTTCTCTTGTCATTTTGATTTAAAAAGAGTAAACACAGTTGTGTGACAATAAATGGCTTCACCCAACCACTAACCATGAATGAAAAAAAAGTTTGTGTGTTGTCATTCATATTCTCTTAAAAATGGCCAAAAAAGCAAAAATTCTGCCAGGGTATATAAACTTTTGAGCACAACTGTGTATATATATATATATATATATATATATATATATATATATATATATATATATATATATATATATATATATATATATATATATATACAAGGTCTATTAGAAAAGTATCCGACCTTATTATTTTTTCAAAAACCATATGGATTTGAATCACGTGTGATTACATCAGACATGCTTGAACCCTCGTGGGCATGCGAGAGTTTTTTCACGCCTGTCGGTTACGTCATTCGCCTGTGGGCAGTCTTTGAGTGAGGAGTCGTCCACCCGCTCGTCGATTTTTTTCATTGTTTAGGAATGGCTCAGAGACTGTTGCTTTGTTTGATAAAAATTTTTTCAAAACTGTAAGGCACAACTGAGTGGACACCATTCAATAAATTCAGCTGGTTTTCGGTAAAAATTTTAACGGCTGATGAGAGATTTTGGTCTGGTAGTGTCGCTTTAAGGACGGTCCACGGCGCCTGACGGCGATCTGCGCTTCGAGGCGGCAGCGTCTCGCCGTTTCAAGTTGAAAACTTCCACATTTCAGGCTCTGTTGACGCAGTAAGTCGTCAGAGAACAGAGAACTTTCAGAAGAAGTCGGCATGAGGAGTTTATTCGGACATTCCATTGTTAACGGTCATTTTGTAATGAAAGAACGTGCGGGCAGAGTCGCATGTCGGGCTGGACCCGACCGCGGGGGGTCGCGGCAGGAAAAACACCTCCGTGTTGGAAATCTTAACGGGCAAGTTGGAACATGCCCAAGCTGTTAAACAATTTCTCAGTTACTCACTTGTTGAAAGCCATTAAAAGCCGCCTGAATTCTACAAATGGTTTTCAACACGGAGGTGTTTTTCCTGTTGCGGCGCACACAGATTTGCCGAGTCGTCACGGAAACGACTCGGCGAATTTGCGCGTACGTCTTTCATTAAAAAAATGTCCTTAAACAGTGGAATGTCCGCATAAATTCCTCATGCCGGCCTCTTCTGAATCTTCTCTGTTCTCTCACGATGTCCTGGGTGAATTAAGCCTTAAATTAGGATGTTTTAAGCTCGAAACAGGCCGACGACAGCGCCTGGAAGCGCTGCAGGACGTCCCGCTCCGTGGGACGTCCTTACACCGACAGAAACACCCCATAATCTCTCATCAGCCGTTAAACTTTTCACAGAAAACCATCTTAATTTCTCGAATAGTGTCCACTCGGATATTCCTCACAGGTCCAGAAAAATTTTTGATAAAGCAACGAGCGCCGTCTCGAGCAGCGTGTGAAACAAAGGAATTCAGCCGAGAGGGCGGGACCACATCTCACTCAAGGCCTGCCCACAGGGAAATGACGTCACCGACACGCGTGAAAAAACTCACGCATGCGCACGAGGGTTCAAGCATGATTGGTGTAATCGCATGTCATTCAAATCCATATACCGTATTTTCCGGACTATAAGTCACACCGGAGTATAAGTCGCACCAGCCACTTTATCCATTATAAAGAAAAATAAACCATAAATAAGTCGCACCGGAGTATAAGTCGCACCAGCCACTTTATCCATTATAAAGAAAAATAAACCATAAATAAGGTCCACTGGACTATAAGTCCCATGGACATACAGGTATGTTAACATGAAAAGTTCAGATGATAATATTGTGACGGCTACCGTTTTCGGATGCATATTTCACCAGTCGCAACTTGTAATCTGCAGAGTATGATTTTCTTTTTGGTGGCATTTTTTCGGGCCTTCTCCGTTGTCTTGTTAAGTTATCAGTAACGTTAAAATTTTTATTTTTCTATGGTAGTCAGAAGTCACAGGAACAGTTACACAAGCCTTGAGTGCCCTCTCGTGAGCTGCATTTTACCTACGGATATGTTTGTATTTTGCGGACCACATTGCGAGCCGAACCATGCAGCGCCTACCTGCGCAGCTCATGACCGCCCAGCGGTGTCGATCCAGCTCCTTCCAAGTGGAGACGCTAATCCTCCGCCGTCGCTCAGTGCTCCCATGCAGCTCTCAGCGTCAACTCTGCTCACAGTGATATCCAAGGGTTGAACCTGTCTTGTTAGCCGTCCCGGAATAAACACCATGTTCGTCTGCTTCAAACGCTTTTCACAATCATCGACGCCAGCTCCTTCCAAGTGCACACGCTAATCCTCCGCCGTCGCTCACCCAATGCTCCCACGCAGCTCTCAGCGTCAACTTAAACACTCTGCTCACATTGATATCCAAGGGTTGAAGCTGTTCTGTTCGCCAAGCCGGAATAACAGCAAGCACAGAGTTCGTCAGCTTCACACGCTGTGGGTGAGGTGAGGAATACGCATCCAAAGTTCTGTTCTCTGATTGGTTATCGCGACCAGCGTGAACTATAGGATGGCCGTCATACTACAGTGCCCATGATGCATTGCATTTCCTTTTCCGGTGGCCATTTTAAAACATAGATCGACTCTGTCACGTAAAATTGTTTTGTTACAGTAAATTAATTGAGATCCTACCGGTATATTTTTCATTTATAAGTCGCACCGGAGTATAGGTCGCACCCCAGGCCAAAACATGTAAAAAAGTGCGACTTATAGTCCGGAAAATACGGTAGTTAAAAAATAAAAATAAAAGGGTCGGTTTATTATCTAAGAGACCTCGTATATATATCGATAAGCTTGCTGATGATTACACAAAACTTGTATAAACATTGTTTAAAGAATTTAATTTTTAGAAGTGAGTATTTGTCCTAGTGTGAGCTGAGTAATTGAGAATAGAAGAATGTGTCAAAGTACTAAAAGAAAGAACGGAAATAAATCAAATAGCTAATCATGACAGACATCGATTAGGAGGGACAAAGGTTACATTATCTGGAGAACAAAAATAAGAAAATGAGAGAATCAGCTCAGTTATTACTCCAAATTGTTGACATTCTAATAAGCTGTCTATGAGCGGGTCTATGTGGTAAGATGGCGCCCAGTTTGATTCAACGGTTTGTACGGAGTCTGTGAGCCAATGAGCTATCCAGTAATATATTCAGATCAGTGATTGAACCAAGTTACAATGCAGCAGCAGAAGCAAGAACCTTACAAAGAATGAACTTTCCAGATGTGTTTCTGAGCCCAAGCTGGAGGCTGCCGCCACTTGTCCTGTCGCCAACAAGAAAGAAAAAAGAACTTGTACTCCCGGCTACTTTATCAGGTACACCTTACTAGTACCGGGTTTGTATAGACTTCAGAATTACCTTAATTCTTCGTCACTTAGATTCAGCAAGGTGTTGGAAACATTCCTCAGAGATGTTGTTCCATATTGACATGATGGCATCACACAGTCGCCCATTCAACCAGTCTGTCCATTCTCATTCTGACCTCTGACATCAACAGCTACTACTCACTGGATATCTTCTTTTTTTTTTGGATTATTCTCTGTAAACCCTAGAGATGGTGGTGCATGAAAAATCCCAGTAGATCAGCAGTTTCTGAAAAACTCAGACCAGCCTGTCTGGCACCAACAACCATGCCATGTTCAAAGTCACTTAAATCCCCTTTCTTGCTTGATTTGAACTTCAGCAAGTCATCTTCACCACATCTAGATGTGTAAACGCATTGAGTTGCTGCCATGTGATTGGATGATTAGCTATTTGTGCTAACAAGCAGTTGAACAGTCGTACCTAATAAAGTGGCCGGTGAGTGTATTTTAAAAGCTGAAAGTCTTTTCTGCAGTTATGTTGTCCCTTTATTCACCACAGCCAGTCTTCATATCTTCAGAATTCTGCTAACAACAAAAGTAAATCCCATTAAGGATCCACCAAGACAAAAACGTATGTTAAATAACCCTGTTTATAACAACAACAACATATCAAACATTATGAGCGGTAGACGCCAGTACGCTCAGTGAGAAAAATCATTCAAACATTTTTTTCTTGTTTTTTTTTTTTTCTTTTTGATGTCTTCCAGCTGGCTGAGGCTGGAGCAGTGGAGTTGTAATATCATAGTTTTGCAAAAGTTGCATATTGGTTGTACAGATGAAAATACAAAGGTGGTGTTTTGAGATTCCATTCTGAGACCCATTTTGTAAATACAGCATTTTCAGGCTCCGCGTGGACAAAAATGCTGATACGATCCAAACTTTTGCAGATATGCCTAAACTCATTTCAGTCTAAAGAACAAGTCCTAAACAGAGGTATTATCAGAGAAGAAAAATTTCTGTTGTTGTTTTCTAATGTGTGCTGAGGAAGTTAGGAAATGTTTTCTTCATTCATTTTACAAAATGTTTCTTCATTTTGTGCTTTACAGGTGAAAAAATAACCTGGGATCTGACTGGACCCCACGTGGAAATATTAAAGTAGAAAACAGAAGCAGAAGGATGAAGGTTCATGCTTTTGTCATGGATGTTGTACTTGAATATCTGAACTTGAATCCAGTTCATTTTGCCTTAACCTTTGGCTTTCTTACCTTCATTTATGCTTTTACTACTTGTGCCTTTTTTGAGCTCTTCCTGCCATTTTTACCCGAGGCCAAGATATGGCCATCTGGTATTTCGAAGGCTTTGCGTCTGTCTGTCTGTGCTCAGCATAACTCCAGTCCTGTTCCTGCCAGACTCTTCAAATTCACAGAGAACATTCCTGGGACACAGACCTTGGACAAGTTCAAAGATGGCTAACCTTGACCTATTTTAAGAGGTCAAGAGGTCACATTCTGTTTCCTTTTATGCTCATACTGCCAAGAGTATTTTAGCATTGTGTTATATTAATTTGTAAACTGATTTCTTCTCATTTTCTATTGTTTTTAAGACACAATGCTGAGTGACTTGTGTGTTACTTTCTCACCAAATGTATTTCATGGTAATGTTGACTTCTGTGTTAACATACATGAACTTGAAACATTTTCCTGTCATTTTGAAAAGATTTCTCTCACTTGGTTCACGGTAAACTGTTCCTTTGTCTTGTGTTGAATAATAATAATGTCTTACCTTTGGCTGTCATTTCAGCAGAAATTGCTCAAAAATCTTTTTGGTCATAAAGGACTGAAATTTGGCAGCCGTGGATCCAAAATAGTGTTGAGGGGACACATGATGAGGGGTTGTGCCTTGTCATTAAGGCTGGTTATCATTTCCACAGACAAGTAAACCAAAGCAGTGTCCACTATCTGTTTTGTAGTTCTCGTAACTTCTTTAAATCAAATCAAATCAGTTTCATTTATACGAGTATAGCGCCAAATCACAACAAACAGTTGCCCCAAGGCGCTTCATATTGCAAGGCAAAGCCATACAATAATTACAGAAAAACCCCAACTGTCAAAACAACCCCCTGTGAGCAAGCACTTGGCGACAGTGGGAAGGAAAAACTCCCTTTTAACAGGAAGAAACCTCCAGCAGAACTATGCTCAGGGAGGGGCAGTCTTCTGCTGGGACTGGTTGGGGCTGACGGAGAGAACCAGGAAAAAGACATGCTGTGGAGGGGAGCAGAGATCAATCACTAATGATTAAATGCAGAGTGGTGCATACAGAGCAAAAAGAGAAAGAAACACTCAGTGCATCATGGGAACCCCCCAGCAGTCTAAGTCTATAGCAGCATAACTAAGGGATGGTTCTGGGTCACCTGATCCAGCCCTAACTATAAGCTTTAGCAAAAAGGAAAGTTTTAAGCCTAATCTTAAAAGTAGAGAGGGTGTCTGTCTCCCTGATCTGAATTGGGAGCTGGTTCCACAGGAGAGGAGCCTGAAAGCTGAAGGCTCTGCCTCCCATTCTACTCTTACAAACGCTAGGAACTACAAGTAAGCCTGCAGTCTGAGAGCGAAGCGCTCTATTGGGGTGATATGGTACTATGAGGTCCCTAAGATAAGATGGGACCTGATTATTCAAAACCTTATAAGTAAGAAGAAGAATTTTAAATTCTATTCTAGAATTAACAGAAAGCCAATGAAGACGTAGCCACTGCTAGCAGCGGCTACGTCCGAGGCTAGCAGCGGCTACATCCGAGGCTAGCAGCGGCTACATCCGTGGCTGGCGGCGGAGGCATCGGTGGAGGCGATACATCCAGGCCCGAGGCATCGGCTACATCCGAGGTTAACAGCGGCTATGTCCGAGGCTAGCAGCGGAGGCATCGGTGGAGGCGGTTCATTCAGGCCCGAGGCATCGGTGGCGGCGATACATCCAGGCCCGAGGCGTCGGGTACATCCGCGGCTAGCAGCGGCTACATCCAGGGCTGGCGGCGGCTACGACCGTGGCTGGGGCGGCTGTGAACGAGGTTAGCAACGGGGAGGGTTGGGGTGCGGCTACCGGACCTGTGGTGGTGGAGGCTACTGGTGAGAATTGTTTTTGTAATCAATAGTGGCCATACTGAGCCACGACAGTCGGCATGGCACCACCCAGGAAAACAGATAAACTCGAGGAAGATATAGAGGAGATAAAGACCTCATTAAACCATATATCAAAAGACATGTCTAATCTAGACAAACTGATGGTGGAAATTAAAGAACTCCAAAATCTGGTTAAAGAGAAGGACAAGATCATTAAGAAACTTGAGCAACGTGTAGATGAACTTGAACAATTTACTAGAAAAGATGACGTTATAATATCTGGACTAGAAACAAGGCATCGGACATATGCAAGGGTGGTGGATTCTGGTGGAGCCAGTGGGGAGGATGCACCACCTGAAGAAAGACAATCATTGGAACAACAAGTTACAAACTTTTTATATCAAAAAGGTGTTGTCATCCATCAAGATACAATATCAGACTGTTATACTATTCCAACTAAAGATAGAAAAAATAAACTATCTAACATTGTTATACGATTTACAAGCAGAAAATATAAATATGAGTTATTAAGACAGGCAAAGAATTTGAAAGGAACGAGTGTCTATATAAATGAGCATCTAACAAAAAAAAATGCAGATATTGCTAGGGAAGCAAGACTACTAAGAAAACAGAAACATATTGTTGCTACATGGGTCTGGAATTGTAGGGTGTGGATTAGAGTGAAAGAAGGAACAAACGGTATACAAATCAAAAACATGGAGGACCTTACGAAATACAGACCTGAATAGACAATCAAATATAACATCTGTTGGTAATTGGACCAACAAAAAATCAGATCAAACATGGAAACAGAGGATAAAATATATGACATAGACACTAATATTGATGAAAGTATATTTGACTTAAAAACGATTGGTTGTGAGTATTATACAGTAGAACAGCTGAATAGTGAAAAAATTGCAGAAGATGCCCTGTCACTCATACATATAAACAGTCGAAGCTTGTATTGTAAAATGTCACAAATAAAAGATTATTTAAATCAGCTTAAAAATAGATTTAGTATTGTTGCAATCACTGAATCTTGGCTTAAAGATGATCTCATGGATGAAGTTCAAATGGAGGGATATGAGCTGTATTTTGTAAACAGAAGATATAAAAAAGGCGGTGGTATTGCTCTGTATACAAAAACAGATCTGATGTGTACAATTGTTGAAGAAATGACAATTATGAATGATGTCATAGAAATTGTAACAGTGGAACTTGTACATGAAACATCTAAGAATATTTTAATCAGTTGTGTATACAGAGCACCAGATTCTTGTGTTGTGAAATTTACAGATAAAATAATTGAATTATTCCATCAAATTAAAAACAAAACGCTTTTTATGTGTGGGGACTTTAATATTAACATAGAAAGCTCCAGCTGCCAAAGATCAAGTGATTTTGTGAATACAATGTATAGTTTGGGGTTATTCCCCTTGATAACAAAACCAACCAGAATTACATCGCAAAGTGCAACGGTAATTGATAATATATTTACAAACAGAACAGATGAAATTATCAAGAATGGGATCTTCATGACAGATATTAGCGACCATTTACCAATTTTTTCAATATTTAAATATAAAAATAGGTACAACAAAAAAACTGATATAAACTTTAAAAGAGATAAGTCAGTAAAAGCCTTAGAGGCATTAAAATATGACCTTAAAAATCAAAACTGGGAAGAAGTTTATGTCAGTGATGTTAATGTAGCATATAACTCATTTATGAAAATATTGATGAAATCATACAATAAAAATTGTAAATTAATTGAAATTAGTAAGAAAAGAGTAAATAAACCATGGCTGACAAAGGGAATAAAAAATGCTTGTGCAAAGAAAAACTATTTATACAGGTGCTTTTTAAAATTGCAAACAAAGGAATCAGAACATAAATACAAAAAATATAAAAATAAACTATTAACAATAATTAGGAAACAAAAAAAAGATTATTACAGTGAAAAACTAAATAAGAGTAAAGATAATATGAGGGTAACATGGGGAATTATAAAAAGTGTGATTGATAGTGATGGAACGAAAAAAACTATTCCAAATTACTTTGTTAAGGAAAATAAAGAGATATATGATATAAAAGAAGTTGCAAATGGGTTTAATGATTATTTTTCAAATGTAGGGTCAAGTCTGGTGGGAAATAAACCAATAATAGAAGATAAATTATGTACATTGGTAAATACGGTCAATAGTATTTTCCTGGACAATGTGGAAAAAGATGAAATAAGAAATATTGTAAAAAACTGTGTAAGCAAAAGATCAACTGACCATGAAGATTTAGACATGATGACTGTAAAAAGTATAA
Organism: Thalassophryne amazonica; assembly: GCF_902500255.1. NCBI lineage: Eukaryota > Metazoa > Chordata > Actinopteri > Batrachoidiformes > Batrachoididae > Thalassophryne > Thalassophryne amazonica. Next base: position 15,424,505 of record NC_047112.1, read on the forward strand.
TAGAAATTGTTATTGAACCATTTACTTATATTTGTAATCTGTCTCTGTCAACTGGGGTTTTTCCAGATGAAATGAAAATTGCTAAGGTAGTCCCATTATATAAAAATGGAGACAAACATAATTTTTCTGATTACAGGCCAGTGTCATTGCTTCCACAGTTTTCTAAAATTATGGAAAAAGTTTTTGTAACAAGATTGTATAAATTTATTGAGAAACATCATATTTTAAATAATGCTCAGTATGGATTCAGAACAAAACATTCAACAGCTATGGCAATTATGGAACTAATAGAGAAAATATCAACAACAATAGATAATAAGGATTATTTTGTAAGTATTTTTATTGACCTGAAAAAGGCTTTTGATGTTATAGACCACTCAAGATTGCTCCACAAGTTACAACAATATGGAATAAGAGGTGTTGCACATCAGTGGGTAAAAAGCTACTTAGAAAATAGAAAACAGTTTGTTCAGATAAATAATACCAAATCAGAATTGTGTAACATTATTTATGGAGTACCACAAGGATCGGTACTTGGACCCAAACTGTTTATTTTGTATATCAATGATTTTGTGAATGTATCCAATGTGCTTGGCAGCATTTTATTTGCTGATGATACAACGCTGTTTTACTCTGGATCAGATATACAGGAAGTAGCACAAGTGATAAATACAGAGTTGGAAAAAGTTAAACATTGGTTTGATATAAACAGATTGTCACTAAATATTAATAAGACAAATTTCATATTGTTTAATGATAGAGCGAAAGAAAATAATGTGTCATTACAAATAGATGGAATGGATATACAAAGGGTAAAAGAAATGAAATTTTTAGGAGTCATGATTGATGAAGATCTTACATGGAAGTCACACATAAATTACATAAAAGGAAAAATAGCGAAAGCCATTGCTGTTTTGCATAAAGTAAAATATTCATTAAATAGTTATGGTTTATTAACATTGTACAATTCATTGATTGTCCCATATTTAACTTACTGTGTAGAAATCTGGGGATCAACATATACAACCTATATACAACCTTTATTTATTTTGCAGAAAAGAGCTTTAAAAGTGATTAGTAACAGTGGTTTTAGAGATTCATCTAATCCATTGTTTATTAAGTATAGGGTACTTAAATTTCATGATTTAGTTGATTTGAAAATATTACAAACGATGTACCAAGTTAATAAAAATACTTTACCAACAAACATTCAAAATATGTTTGAAAAAAGAGTAAGTAGTTATAAATTGAAAGGAATAGAAGTCTTTAAAAAACCAAGATTTAGAACCAAAGTAAAGGAATGGAGTATTGCAGTAAATGGTGTCAAATTATGGAACAATCTTAATAAAGAAATTAAAGAATTAAGGTCGCTTAAATTATTTAAAAAACATATTAAATTAGATGTATTAAGTAAGTATGAAACTATGAAGTAAGTCAGTGGGCTGCAAGAAAGTAAAAAAAAACAAAAACAAAAAAAAAAGTAAACTGTTAATAATGTTTGGAGTGTCTTAAGTTTAAATGTAACCTGTCAGTGATGTAATCTATTAATTAATGGTCATAATTATGAAATGGGTCAGTGGTATGTGACAAGTTAAAGAAATGCAATCTGTTAAATAATGTTGACTATGATGCTGTATATTGAAAGATTGTATTGTTAAAAGGGGCAGAAATCATAAGACTTGTTCTTCTTTCTGCTCCTTTTCATTCTGGTATTGTGGTGCTTTTGTTTTTTTTTGCTTTTCTGTTTTTCTTTTAAATGAATGAAATAAATATTAAAGAAAGAAAGAAAGAAAGAAAGAGAGGCCAATATGGGTGAGATATGCTCTCTCCTTCTAGTCCCTGTCAGTACTCTAGCTGCAGCATTTTGAATTAACTGAAGGCTTTTCAGGGAACTTTTAGGACAACCTGATAATAATGAAGTACAATAGTCCAGCCTAGAGGAAATAAATGCATGAATTAGTTTTTCAGCATCACTCTGAGACAAGACCTTTCTATTTTTAGAGATATTGCGCAAATGCAAAAAAGCAGTCCTACATATTTGTTTAATATGCGCATTGAAGGACATATCCTGATCAAAAATGACTCCAAGATTTTTCACAGTATTACTAGAGGTCAGGGTAATGCCATCCAGAGTAGAACTTTAGAACATAACCTCCAGTCTACACTGGGGCAACTCGTCACTGAGTGTGGAAGTCAGTCTGTTATACTCCACAACAAACTGCAGGATTTCTCTCTCTCCCTCCCCAATTCAAGGGGCTTCAATGTCTTGAGATCTTGATGATCAAGGGGAAAACAGGTCACAAGAATGACAGGCAGATTTGAATTGGAGACCAATATGAAATCAGGCAAAATGTGTCACTTTCAGTTTACTCACAAGCATCACCTATGGCCATGAATAATTGGTACTGAGTGAAAATTTGAGGCCACACATACAAGGAAATGAACTTTACCAAAGAGGTTTGCTTTTGAGGGTGGTTATATATTGCTCCTGACCTGGGAGTGCCTTATGAACCTCAAGTTGCAGATAGCGAATGTGGCTGCACATCTGGACTGGCCTACTTATCCCGCAGTTACTATGATCTGACCCTGGATAAGCAGTTAAAAATAGATGGATGGGATTGCTGACAAGCTTAGATGAGCCAAGTTTGGTTTTACAATAATGATTATGGGCAAAAATGAGGTGGGCTTCATAGATAATTGGCAAAGCTTCTGGGGAAAACCTGGTCTTGTTAGGAGAGACGGCATCCATCCCACTTTGGATGGAGCAGCTCTCATTTCTAGAAATCTGGCCAATTTTCTTAAATCCTCCAAACCGTGACTATCCAGGGTTGGGACCAGGAAGCAGAGTTGTAGTCTTACACACCTCTCTGCAGCTTCTCTCCCCCTGCCATCCCCTCATGACCCCATCCCTGTAGAGACGGTGCCTGCTCCCAGACCACCAATAACCAGCAAAAATCTATTTAAGCATAAAAATTCAAAAAGAAAAAATAATATAGCACCTTCAATTGCACCACAAACTAAAACAGTTAAATGTGGTCTATTAAACATTAGGTCTCTCTCTTCTAAGTCCCTGCTGGTAAATGATATAATAATTGATCAAAATATTGATTTATTCTGCCTAACAGAAACCTGGTTACAGCAGGATGAATATGTTAGTTTAAATGAGTCAACACCCCCGAGTCACACTAACTGTCAGAATGCTCGTAGCACGGGCCGGGGCGGAGGATTAGCAGCAATCTTCCATTCCAGCTTATTAATTAATCAAAAACCCAGACAGAGCTTTAATTCATTTGAAAGCTTGTCTCTTAGTCTTGTCCATCCAAATTGGAAGTCCCAAAAACCAGTTTTATTTGTTATTATCTATCGTCCACCTGGTCGTTACTGTGAGTTTCTCTGTGAATTTTCAGACCTTTTGTCTGACTTAGTGCTTAGCTCAGATAAGATAATTATAGTGGGCGATTTTAACATCCACACAGATGCTGAGAATGACAGCCTCAACACTGCATTTAATCTATTATTAGACTCTATTGGCTTTGCTCAAAAAGTAAATGAGTCCAACCACCACTTTAATCATATCTTAGATCTTGTTCTGACTTATGGTATGGAAATAGAAGACTTAACAGTATTCCCTGAAAACTCCCTTCTGTCTGATCATTTCTTAATAACATTTACATTTACTCTGATGGACTACCCAGCAGTGGGGAATAAGTTTCATTACACTAGAAGTCTTTCAGAAAGCGCTGTAACTAGGTTTAAGGATATGATTCCTTCTTTATGTTCTCTAATGCCATATACCAACACAGTGCAGAGTAGCTACCTAAACTCTGTAAGGGAGATAGAGTATCTCGTCATTAGTTTTACATCCTCATTGAAGACAACTTTGGATGCTGTAGCTCCTCTGAAAAAGAGAGCTTTAAATCAGAAGTGTCTGACTCCGTGGTATAACTCACAAACTCGTAGCTTAAAGCAGATAACCCGTAAGTTGGAGAGGAAATGGCGTCTCACTAATTTAGAAGATCTTCACTTAGCCTGGAAAAAGAGTCTGTTGCTCTATAAAAAAGCCCTCCGTAAAGCTAGGACATCTTTCTACTCATCACTAATTGAAGAAAATAAGAACAACCCCAGGTTTCTTTTCAGCACTGTAGCCAGGCTGACAAAGAGTCAGAGCTCTATTGAGCTGAGTATTCCATTAACTTTAACTAGTAATGACTTCATGACTTTCTTTGCTAACAAAATTTTAACTATTAGAGAAAAAATTACTCATAACCATCCCAAAGACGTATCGTTATCTTTGGCTGCTTTCAGTGATGCCGGGATTTGGTTAGACTCTTTCTCTCCGATTGTTCTGTCTGAGTTATTTTCATTAGTTACTTCATCCAAACCATCAACATGTTTATTAGACCCCATTCCTACCAGGCTGCTCAAGGAAGCCCTACCATTATTTAATGCTTCGATCTTAAATATGATCAATCTATCTTTGTTAGTTGGCTATGTACCACAGGCTTTTAAGGTGGCAGTAATTAAACCATTACTTAAAAAGCCATCACTTGACCCAGCTATCTTAGCTAATTATAGGCCAATCTCCAACCTTCCTTTTCTCTCAAAAATTCTTGAAAGGGTAGTTGTAAAACAGCTAACTGATCATCTGCAGAGGAATGGTCTATTTGAAGAGTTTCAGTCAGGTTTTAGAATTTATCATAGTACAGAAACAGCATTAGTGAAGGTTACAAATGATCTTCTTATGGCCTCGGACAGTGGACTCATCTCTGTGCTTGTTCTGTTAGACCTCAGTGCTGCTTTTGATACTGTTGACCATAAAATTTTATTACAGAGATTAGAGCATGCCATAGGTATTAAAGGCACTGCGCTGCGGTGGTTTGAATCATATTTGTCTAATAGATTACAATTTGTTCATGTAAATGGGGAATCTTCTTCACAGACTAAAGTTAATTATGGAGTTCCACAAGGTTCTGTGCTAGGACCAATTTTATTCACTTTATACATGCTTCCCTTAGGCAGTATTATTAGACGGTATTGCTTAAATTTTCATTGTTACGCAGATGATACCCAGCTTTATCTATCCATGAAGCCAGAGGACACACACCAATTAGCTAAACTGCAGGATTGTCTTACAGACATAAAGACATGGATGACCTCTAATTTCCTGCTTTTAAACTCAGATAAAACTGAAGTTATTGTACTTGGCCCCACAAATCTTAGAAACATGGTGTCTAACCAGATCCTTACTCTGGATGGCATTACCCTGACCTCTAGTAATACTGTGAGAAATCTTGGAGTCATTTTTTATCAGGATATGTCATTCAAAGCGCATATTAAACAAATATGTAGGACTGCTTTTTTGTATTTACGCAATATCTCTAAAATCAGAAAGGTCTTGTCTCAGAGTGATGCTGAAAAACTAATTCATGCATTTATTTCCTCTAGGCTGGACTATTGTAATTCATTATTATCAGGTTGTCCTAAAAGTTCCCTAAAAAGCCTTCAGTTAATTCAAAATGCTGCAGCTAGAGTACTGACGGGGACTAGAAGGAGAGAGCATATCTCACCCATATTGGCCTCTCTTCATTGGCTTCCTGTTAATTCTAGAATAGAATTTAAAATTCTTCTTCTTACTTATAAGGTTTTGAATAATCAGGTCCCATCTTATCTTAGGGACCTCGTAGTACCATATCACCCCAATAGAGCGCTTCGCTCTCAGACTGCAGGCTTACTTGTAGTTCCTAGGGTTTGTAAGAGTAGAATGGGAGGCAGAGCCTTCAGCTTTCAGGCTCCTCTCCTGTGGAACCAGCTCCCAATTCAGATCAGGGAGACAGACACCCTCTCTACTTTTAAGATTAGGCTTAAAACTTTCCTTTTTGCTAAAGCTTATAGTTAGGGCTGGATCAGGTGACCCTGAACCATCCCTTAGTTATGCTGCTATAGACGTAGACTGCTGGGGGGTTCCCATGATGCACTGTTTCTTTCTCTTTTTGCTCTGTATGCACCACTCTGCATTTAATCATTAGTGATCGATCTCTGCTCCCCTCCACAGCATGTCTTTTTCCTGGTTCTCTCCCTCAGCCCCAACCAGTCCCAGCAGAAGACTGCCCCTCCCTGAGCCTGGTTCTGCTGGAGGTTTCTTCCTGTTAAAAGGGAGTTTTTCCTTCCCACTGTAGCCAAGTGCTTGCTCACAGGGGGTCGTTTTGACCGTTGGGGTTTTACATAATTATTGTATGGCCTTGCCTTACAATATAAAGCGCCTTGGGGCAACTGTTTGTTGTGATTTGGCGCTATATAAAAAAATTGATTGATTGATTGATTGGTCTCCCATTGCTGGTTTTTGGCACTGATTTTTGTCCTGATTCCAAATTTGAGGAAATTGGGACCGATTTATTAAAAGAGCAGGTAAAACCCATATTCCTTACTATTACATGACTGCTTAAAAAAGTGGTGGTGGTGAAGTGGCTCAGTGTGGTTGCTTCCAGAGCATAAGAGCCCGGATTCAAAACCACCCCTGTCCATTCTCCATGCAATACCAAATTGCATTGGGAAGGGTCTCCGGCATAAAACCTGTGCCAAATCAACATGCAGATCCGAGATGGATCTGCTGTGACAACCCCTAAGCTGAAGGGACTTGCATGACTGCTTACAAACAAGTAGAACCAATGATTGCCCTACTCCAGAAGACAGACCATTCCCATTACAAATCACATCCAACTATTTTAAATGTCTTCAGAAATTTCCCAGTCACTCACAGTGTTGTACAGCTCAACTTTTACCACTGCTTACACCTGGCATTAGGCCAGAACTGAGTAGCCAATTTTTTTTTTTTTTTTTGCCAAAAATGTGGACAGTCAGGCATCACAAATGGGCAATGGGAGACCGTCCTAAATCAAGTAGACATGTTTGCATCCGCCAAGGATGTAATACAATCATCTGCGTTTACTTATTGGATTTTTATTGGATTTATTTATTGGATCAGAGGACCCAATCTCCCCCCAACCCACTGGTGCCATCCTGGAAAATCTGTGTGGATTTAATAACTCTCAAAAGTTTGATGTTCTTCTGTATTGTTAAAAAAGTCTTTTAGTAGTATGACCTAAGCAGCGGGTCACCCCTTTGAGTCTGGTCTGCTTGAGGTTTCTTCCTCAAATCATCAGAGGGAGTTTTTCCTTACCACTGTCGCCGGTAAGGTTAGACCTTACTTGTGTGACGCGCCTTGAGGCAGCTTTGCTTGTGATTTGGTGCTATATAAGTGAAATGATTTTAAAACTGAAATTAAATTTATTTATCTGTCTGTCTGTCTGTTAGCAATTACGTCAAAACTACTGCATGGATTTTGACAACATTTTCACCACAGATAGATATTAGATCATGGAAGACTCGATTAAATTTTGGAGGTGGTCCAGATCTGGATTCTGGACCAAGATTTCTGGATTAAGATTACACTTTATATAGTCTTTGAAGGATTACGTCAAAACTACTTCACGGATTCTCACCAAATTTGCACCACAGATAGATATTAGGCCATGGAAGACTTGATTAAATTCTGGAGGTGATCCAGATCTGGATTCTGGACCAAGATTTCTGAATTAAGATTACACTTTATATAGGCTTTGAAGGATTACGTCAAAACTACTTCACGGATTCTCACCAAATTTGCACCACAGATAGATATTAGGCCATGGAAGACTCAATTAAATTTTGGAGGTGATCCAGATCTGGATTCTGGACCAAGATTTCTGAATTAAGATTACACTTTATATAGTCTTTGAAGGATTGCGTCAAAACTACTTCACGGATTCTCACCAAATTTGCACCACAGATAGATATTCGGCCATTGAAGACTCAATTAAATTCTGCAGGTGATCCAGATCTGGATTCTGGACCAAGATTTCTGAATTAAGATTACACTTTATATAGGCTTTGAAGGATTACGTCAAAAGTACTTCACGGATTCTCACCAAATTTGCACCACAGATAGATATTAGGCCATGGAAGTCTCAGTTAAATTTTGGAGGTGATCCAGATCTGGATTCTGGACCAAGATTTCTGAATTAAGGTTACAATTTATATAGGCTTTGAAGGATTACGTCAAAAGTACTTCACGGATTCTCACCAAATTTGCACCACAGATAGATATTAGGCCATGGAAGACTCAGTTAAATTTTGGAGGTGATCCAGATCTGGATTCTGGACCAAGATTTCTGAATTAAGATTACACTTTATATAGGCTTTGAAGGATTACGTCAAAAGTACTTCACGGATTCTCACCAAATTTGCACCACAGATAGATATTAGGCCATGGAAGACTCGTTAAATTTTGGAGGTGATCCAGATCTGGATTCTGGACCAAGATTTCTGAATTAAGGTTACAATTTATATAGGCTTTGAAGGATTACGTCAAAAGTACTTCAAGGATTCTCACCAAATTTGCACCACAGATAGATATTAGGCCATGGAAGACTCAATTAAATTCTGGAGGTGATCCAGATCTGGACTCTGGACCAAGATTTCTGAATTAAGATTACACTTTATATAGGCTTTGAAGGATTACGTCAAAAGTACTTCACGGATTCTCACCAAATTTGCACCACAGATAGATATTAGGCCATGGAAGACTCACTTAAATTTTGGAGGTGATCCAGATCTGGATTCTGGACCAAGATTTCTGAATTAAGGTTACAATTTATATAGGCTTTGAAGGATTACGTCAAAAGTACTTCAAGGATTCTCACCAAATTTGCACCACAGATAGATATTAGGCCATGGAAGACTCAATTAAATTCTGGAGGTGATCCATATCTGGATTCTGGACCAAGATTTCTGAATTAAGATTACACTTTATATAGGCTATGAAGGATTACGTCAAAAGTACTTCACGGATTCTCACCAAATTTGCACCACAGATAGATATTAGGCCATGGAAGACTCAGTTAAATTTTGGAGGTGATCCAGATCTGGATTCTGGACCAAGATTTCTGAATTATGATTACACTTTATATAGTCTTTGAAGGATTACGTCAAAACTACTTCACGGATTCTCACCAAATTTGCACCACAGATAGATATTCGGCCATGGAAGACTCGATTAAATTCTGGAGGTGATCCAGATCTGGATTCTGGACCAAGATTTCTGAATTAAGGTTACAATTTGTATAGGCTTTGAAGGATTACGTCAAACGTACTTCACGGATTCTCACCAAATTTGCACCACAGATAGATATTAGGCCATGGAAGACTCAGTTAAATTTTGGAGGTGATCCAGATCTGGATTCTGGACCAAGATTTCTGAATTAAGATTACACTTTATATAGTCTTTGAAGGATTGCGTCAAAACTACTTCACGGATTCTCACCAAATTTGCACCACAGGTAGATATTCGGCCATGGAAGACTTGATTAAATTCTGGAGGTGATCCAGATCTGGATTCTGGACCAAGATTTCTGACTTAAGGTTACAATTTATATAGGCTTTGAAGGATTACGTCAAAAGTACTTCAAGGATTCTGACCAAATTTGCACCACAGATAGATATTAGGCCATGAAAGACTCAGTTAAATTTTGGAGGTGATCCAGATCTGGATTCTGGACCAAGATTTCTGAATTAAGATTACACTTTATATAGGCTTTGAAGGATTACATCAAAACTACTTCACAGATTCTCACCAAATTTGCACCACAGATAGATATTAGGCCATGGAAGACTCAATTAAATTCTGGAGGTGATCCAGATCTGGATTCTGGACCAAGATTTCTGAATTAAGATTACACTTTATATAGGCTTTGAAGGATTACGTCAAAACTACTTCACGGATTCTCACCAAATTTGCACCACAGATAGATATTAGGCCATGGAAGACTCAGTTAAATTTTGGAGGTGATCCAGATCTGGATTCTGGACCAAGATTTCTGAATTAAGATTACACTTTATATAGTCTTTGAAGGATTGCGTCAAAACTACTTCACGGATTCTCACCAAATTTGCACCACAGATAGATATTCGGCCATTGAAGACTCAATTAAATTCTGCAGGTGATCCAGATCTGGATTCTGGACCAAGATTTCTGAATTAAGATTACACTTTATATAGGCTTTGAAGGATTACGTCAAAAGTACTTCACGGATTCTCACCAAATTTGCACCACAGATAGATATTAGGCCATGGAAGTCTCAGTTAAATTTTGGAGGTGATCCAGATCTGGATTCTGGACCAAGATTTCTGAATTAAGGTTACAATTTATATAGGCTTTGAAGGATTACGTCAAAAGTACTTCACGGATTCTCACCAAATTTGCACCACAGATAGATATTAGGCCATGGAAGACTCAGTTAAATTTTGGAGGTGATCCAGATCTGGATTCTGGACCAAGATTTCTGAATTAAGATTACACTTTATATAGGCTTTGAAGGATTACGTCAAAAGTACTTCACGGATTCTCACCAAATTTGCACCACAGATAGATATTAGGCCATGGAAGACTCGTTAAATTTTGGAGGTGATCCAGATCTGGATTCTGGACCAAGATTTCTGAATTAAGGTTACAATTTATATAGGCTTTGAAGGATTACGTCAAAAGTACTTCAAGGATTCTCACCAAATTTGCACCACAGATAGATATTAGGCCATGGAAGACTCAATTAAATTCTGGAGGTGATCCAGATCTGGACTCTGGACCAAGATTTCTGAATTAAGATTACACTTTATATAGGCTTTGAAGGATTACGTCAAAAGTACTTCACGGATTCTCACCAAATTTGCACCACAGATAGATATTAGGCCATGGAAGACTCACTTAAATTTTGGAGGTGATCCAGATCTGGATTCTGGACCAAGATTTCTGAATTAAGGTTACAATTTATATAGGCTTTGAAGGATTACGTCAAAAGTACTTCAAGGATTCTCACCAAATTTGCACCACAGATAGATATTAGGCCATGGAAGACTCAATTAAATTCTGGAGGTGATCCATATCTGGATTCTGGACCAAGATTTCTGAATTAAGATTACACTTTATATAGGCTATGAAGGATTACGTCAAAAGTACTTCACGGATTCTCACCAAATTTGCACCACAGATAGATATTAGGCCATGGAAGACTCAGTTAAATTTTGGAGGTGATCCAGATCTGGATTCTGGACCAAGATTTCTGAATTATGATTACACTTTATATAGTCTTTGAAGGATTACGTCAAAACTACTTCACGGATTCTCACCAAATTTGCACCACAGATAGATATTCGGCCATGGAAGACTCGATTAAATTCTGGAGGTGATCCAGATCTGGATTCTGGACCAAGATTTCTGAATTAAGGTTACAATTTGTATAGGCTTTGAAGGATTACGTCAAACGTACTTCACGGATTCTCACCAAATTTGCACCACAGATAGATATTAGGCCATGGAAGACTCAGTTAAATTTTGGAGGTGATCCAGATCTGGATTCTGGACCAAGATTTCTGAATTAAGATTACACTTTATATAGTCTTTGAAGGATTGCGTCAAAACTACTTCACGGATTCTCACCAAATTTGCACCACAGGTAGATATTCGGCCATGGAAGACTTGATTAAATTCTGGAGGTGATCCAGATCTGGATTCTGGACCAAGATTTCTGACTTAAGATTACACTTTATATAGGCTTTGAAGGATTACATCAAAACTACTTCACAGATTCTCACCAAATTTGCACCACAGATAGATATTAGGCCATGGAAGACTCAATTAAATTCTGGAGGTGATCCAGATCTGGATTCTGGACCAAGATTTCTGAATTAAGATTACACTTTATATAGGCTTTGAAGGATTACGTCAAAAGTACTTCAAGGATTCTCACCAAATTTGCACCACAGATAGATATTAGGCCATGGAAGACTCAATTAAATTCTGGAGGTGATCCATATCTGGATTCTGGACCAAGATTTCTGAATTAAGATTACACTTTATATAGGCTATGAAGGATTACGTCAAAAGTACTTCACGGATTCTCACCAAATTTGCACCACAGATAGATATTAGGCCATGGAAGACTCAGTTAAATTTTGGAGGTAATCCAGATCTGGATTCTGGACCAAGATTTCTGAATTATGATTACACTTTATATAGTCTTTGAAGGATTACGTCAAAACTACTTCACGGATTCTCACCAAATTTGCACCACAGATAGATATTCGGCCATGGAAGACTCGATTAAATTCTGGAGGTGATCCAGATCTGGATTCTGGACCAAGATTTCTGAATTAAGGTTACAATTTATATAGGCTTTGAAGGATTACGTCAAACGTACTTCACGGATTCTCACCAAATTTGCACCACAGATAGATATTAGGCCATGGAAGACTCAGTTAAATTTTGGAGGTGATCCAGATCTGGATTCTGGACCAAGATTTCTGAATTAAGATTACACTTTATATAGTCTTTGAAGGATTGCGTCAAAACTACTTCACGGATTCTCACCAAATTTGCACCACAGGTAGATATTCGGCCATGGAAGACTTGATTAAATTCTGGAGGTGATCCAGATCTGGATTCTGGACCAAGATTTCTGACTTAAGGTTACAATTTATATAGGCTTTGAAGGATTACGTCAAAAGTACTTCAAGGATTCTCACCAAATTTGCACCACAGATAGATATTAGGCCATGAAAGACTCAGTTAAATTTTGGAGGTGATCCAGATCTGGATTCTGGACCAAGATTTCTGAATTAAGATTACACTTTATATAGGCTTTGAAGGATTACATCAAAACTACTTCACAGATTCTCACCAAATTTGCACCACAGATAGATATTAGGCCATGGAAGACTCAATTAAATTCTGGAGGTGATCCAGATCTGGATTCTGGACCAAGATTTCTGAATTAAGATTACACTTTATATAGGCTTTGAAGGATTACGTCAAAAGTACTTCACGGATTCTCACCAAATTTGCACCACAGATAGATATTAGGCCATGGAAGACTCAGTTAAATTTTGGAGGTGATCCAGATCTGGATTCTGGACCAAGATTTCTGAATTAAGATTACAATTTATATAGGTTTTGAAGGATTACGTCAAAAGTACTTCAAGGATTCTCACCAAATTTGCACCACAGATAGATATTAGGGCATGGAAGACTCAATTAAATTCTGGAGGTGATCCAGATCTGGATTGGTGGACATCAGAAATCTGTGACTGCTTTTGTTTCTCATATTTTTCTCCATTTATTTATCTTAAATTCTATACATAGATATGTGCATACACCAACTACGTATACAGGAATGTTTCATGAATTTTAAATTTTTGTTGATTCAAATCGGCAAAATAGACATCACAATCCACCATGAGGCGTAAAACACTGTATACCGATATTCTGCAATAGTTTCAACAATACGTGATCTTTGCACTTGATTTTGAGCATGCATTTGTGTTGTTTGTGAAACTGTAGCTATCATGCAGATCCTAAGTACAGCTCCATGTTATTGATCTTAACAGGTGTAGGAGGACCCTCTTTGAGCCAATCAGTCAGCTTTTAGATCTGAGTATCCACCAATCAGTGGGCTCTTTGTACCTTTTCTGCCTGGTTAGAAGAAATTGGCCACTATCATTGAAGCTTTTCAACACAATCTCTTCATCATTCATCTCCCTCTTCCTTCTCTGCTGACTTTCTGTCAGTGATGGATTGTTGTGAAGTACTCAGAGGCTGTTTTCTTCTTCGAGGCGACACTCTTTATTAGACACAGCTGTTCAACTGAACCCAGCAAAGCTTGGCTTCACTGCCAAGAGCACCCCCCCCCCCCTTTCTCTCTCTGATGGTTTGTGTCGCTTGCTCACACGTTTTGTCAGGTGGGATGAATAGGCAGTGATGGCGAACAGCTAGAGTGGCAGTTTGCTCTGGAAATGTTGGCTCTGAGCCCCTGTTCTCTTCAAAGCAACAGCACTGAGGAGCAATGATTTTATCTTCCAGGGTGAATGTTACAAACTCAGCATCACAGTCACTTCCAGTGAGACACTTAAAATATAGAAGAACGTATTCCAAACCTTCATGGGGTATTATTGTTATTAGAGATGGCAACATACCATTTTTTCAGATCTGATATGACACAGATACTGGTACCTTCTGTATCTGCTGATACCAATACCAGTATGATACATTTTTACATGCACAAAAACAACAACAACAACAAAAACCTGAATTGGATTTGTTTTTTTTCTGACATCTGAATACGATTCAAAATATCAGATTGGGTCACCACTAATTATTATGCAACTTTTCAGCAAGCAAATATAAAAGCAATAATAATAATAATAATAATAAGAATTATTAATAATAACAATTGCTATTTATATAGCACTTTATGGTCAAAAAATTTCCAACCGCTTAAATGCAACTGTAAGAAGCAGCCCATCCTCTTTGACGACAGCAGTTCTGAGGCATTGTTATATATTACAATTATAATTGCTTAGTGCACGTAGCTTTCATAGTGCTGCATGTGCAGGATGTGAGCCATTCACTGGATGTTTTCAAGCATCAACAAGTGAACACAGCATTAAATTACCAGAAAAAACAAAAATCACTCCTGGCAAAACTGACCAAACTCCTGTGCGCACAGTGTGCACGGTGTACACTGTGTGCACAGCTACGTATCAGTGCGTGAAATTGGTTTTTTTTTAATTAAGCTTTGGTAACTGATGCTATTCTAAATACAACATTGAGTGACTCCTGTTGTTGGATATCAGTAAATTCTGCAGATCAAGCAGAGACATGGAAGCAGTCAGTTGAGATGAGGATAGCAGAGGTAAAGATCTAAACGAGGTGGATAACTGGCGCAGATGTATATGTGCAAGAAAGTTTAATGATTTGAGTTTGTTTTAGTTCTTATTTGTATATGCAGGTTATGCCTTTTATAAAACATACTGAGAATATTCATGTATGCTGAAATAATCAGAATCAGAATGAGAATCAAATTTATTGCCAAGAAAGTTCTCACATACCAGGAATTTGATCTGGGGCCTGTACTACAAAGCGGGGTTAACTTACTCAGATGTAACCCAGGGTCAACCTCTTAAACCGGGGTTGACAAAACCTGGTTTTCTCAAGTGATGTTAATCGGTACTACGACGCTGATTAAGATGTTGATTTGTTGAAGCTGTGTTAACCTAATTGGAGTTTGTGCACGTTCACATAAAAGGGGCAGGTTGCAGCACACATCACCATTTTTCAATGATGGCGCGGTCACCTTACTTTACCGAAGAAGAATGTACGATTATTATGCGGAGCTACGAGGAATTTAAGGGGGAAATCGAACACATCATAGCCAATAAAGCAAGACAGGCTTGTTGGCAATGTATTGCTGATCGGGTAAATGCGTACGTACAATTCAATTGTTCCCCAAATCTGTTACAGATGATTAACCTGTGGAATGTCTAATATGTGTAAAAAAATGACCTCCTTTCATTAATTACGCCCAGATGCAACACGATTCAGAGGTGACTGGTTGCACGGAAAACCTGCAGTGTGTCGCGGCTCGTCTTTTTGGTCTTCTCAGGATGTCGTCTTTTAGATAACACAAACTAATTGCAAGTGATATGCTAGAGAAGGACACAACACTTTAGAATAATTCAGCCTTAAGCAAGATAAAATGCACAGAGTTTTTAAGTTTATTTAAGCCTTCGACACAAAGCTTAGACAAACTGAGTCCTCTAGAGAGACTGAATATGACAACCGCGCTCGTCTATTTATTGGAGACCCGCGGGCATCGCTCCTCCTTCAACTTTTTTATTTATTTCATTCCTAAGACATGGTTTTCTATTGGAAGCGTCCTCTAGTGAACCCTAAGCAGGTGTTAGGCCATTATTTCAATGTGACAAACGCTCCCATTAAAACATGAAGGATTTACAACTGATTTTTTTTAAAAGACCTTCAGCCACAGGTGCAGCTGGCCTGAGGCCCCCCCCGCACGTGGCCTCAGTCACACGTGCAGCTGGCCTGAGGCCCCTGCACGTGGCCTGCGGGAAAGCACCTAAGAGGCCTTGGAAAGCCCCTGACAGACTGAATGACTAATAGAGCCCTTTTTTTGGGTTGAACACCTGCTAGTTCAACCAGAGGACATACAGTTCGGATCAGGACACTTGATAGTTCATCACAGTTCAAATATGGACCTAAAAATTCTTCTACAGTCCCTCCTCTGGGACTCGAAAGAGTCCCATTACTTCAACTATACTCTTGGGTTGTTTACTGACAAGACATCTTCATTTGTGCTTTGCAATAATAAAAAAGAAAAACACATCACTCGACTTACTGATAACTCTGGTGCGGATATGAATATCAGTGATACTTCACACGGTAAATATATTGCAGTGCAGGTGAACCTACATACTAAGGCACAAGGTGAGCAATTAGCTGGATTATATCAACGCAAGGTGACATTCAAACATTGAGTTTTGGTGTAATTCAAGGCACTTAAAATGGTCACATAAAACAAGTTACAGCAACTTCTTAATCATGGCAAAGTAAAGACTTTACATTGACATCAGTGCAACCAATCATCTTCTGGCATCTATTGACTCACTCAACCAGAGGCTCCAACCCATTATACTTGGTTCTACATATTATTTTGTTAAAGCGTCACACATTTATTATTTAAATGCATCAAATAACCCCTACGTTACCACTATTTAGTCAACCAATCAAGAAACTATTCTAAGGTTAGCGCAGCTATGTCTAGTTAAATGATAAACACAATAAATGGTTTCCCTTCATGTCCGTCCTTAAGTCATTTGCCTTAGTCAATCATATAATGGTTTTCATTATAGGCCATTTCTCAACATTCTCCACTTTGTTTTTCTTCTTTTTCAGCTTGTTTTCTAATGCCCTTTTTGGCCAGACGCCAAATTTAGGCGATGCATGTCTCTTGAGGCATGCTATAATTTAAGAAAAAGGGGTCCCTATGGTGCATCTTTACTACTAAATCTACAAACACGCCGTGTAAGGGTCCCCTTTTTATAACTTTGCAATGTGATATCTATGTGTATGCATTTAGCTTTATCTGTGTTACGCAGATGATGGTAAGGACAGACATTTACCCAACCTTCGTTACTAACATATATCCTTCTTTGTTTTTATTTACACTCAGATTTCTGAAACCAGTCCGCAATTCAAACTCAAGAACCAAGATCATAGTCCGTGTTCAGTGCCATTACGTCAGTCCGCGCTCCTCAGCATTTACTCAGCATCTGAAGTTTTGGGAGAAGTTGGGGAACATGGGGAGGTTGGCCTTTCAGGGGTAGTGGGGGAAGGATCAGGAATTCTGGCTTTCAGACAGTCGTGCAGTTCTCTGATGGATCTTTCCAGCTCCTTGTGCTGCTTGGCCAGGTTGTACAGGGCCCCCAGAGAATTCTTGCCCACATTCAGGGTGGTGGTGGCCAGTCCTAGCTGCTCCCTTTCCATATGCTCCATCATGCTGGCTAGCATGTCCATACTAGACTGAAGACCACACAATTGAGTATGGAGGCCCTCCTGAGCACAAGAGATGTTGGCATTGTCACGGTGTATCCTGAACAGGTATGCAGCTGTCTGACTTAGTTGTGGCATGATTTCCTCAAATAGCTCATGGGGAATGTGATTTGTGAGGGGCAGGAGCTGCTCCAAGGTTTTTGGAACAGACTCTTGTGGAAGACAAAGCTCTCGAACCAAGATTGCCATGTCCAGTGGGGTGACCATGACCAGATTAAGGTTGTGCAGTCCAGGGGACAGGAAGTACAAGGGGGAAGGCATTTCGTGTGTGGGGGGAGTATTGTTGATGTCGCACAGGCAAGTGGTTGGGACACTCTGGGCATTTAGTAGCCTGTACAAAGCTCCCCTCTGTCCTGGTGGGTGAGTTCACTAAGGTCCACCCCTGCTGATCCTCCTCCAGAGGTACTGGGCTGATCAGAATATCTCTCCTGCCTTGGGGGTGGAAAGCTGGGGACAGGTCCTAGCAGTGAATTGGGTCTAGGATGCACTCGGGCAGTTGCTGCATATGGCCGACCTTGGCTGCCTCCCCTGGAGGGTATCGTTGCCACTGGCACATGTGACTGTCTCCATGGCATCTGCGGAAGGGGTGTGTTCCTGAGTCCAAAGGGTCCTTCAGGTGATGGTGGAGTCCTCGGGCCGACTCTTGCTGCAGGCAGATTCTGTGAAGCCGTCATCGCCAGGTGCTGGAACGATGAAGATCCTTCTGTTGCCAACTGGTTTAGCTGCTGGATGGAAGGCGGCTGTGGCGACCAATCATGTCTCGACCATCCCTCCTGTATATCCTCTTCTCCAAACAGTTCTGAGAGTCCAATCAGACTTGATAGAGGCAGATCAGGCATAGGTCCCTGATCAGGGGAGTCTGGTCTCTCAGCCATACTCCTGTGTCCTAGTAATATACATATATGTTCATTATTACAGCTCCATGTCATTCTTTCAGATATTGTCTATCCTATCCCTCATTTTTGTGGGTGCATGTGTGTGAATGTAAATGTGCGTGCATGTCTTCTTCCTCGTCTACAATATCACCAAGCACGGTCCATCCCAGTCCTCCCTATCTGGGTTATACGCCACAATATTAGGGAGCTGGGGGCTGTCGGGGAGGATAATTGGTATTTCATCCATTTCCATATATTCTGGTTCTCTGTCTGTTTCGTTTGTGCTTTCTTCCAGGGCTCGGATGGCTAACAGTGGGAGCTGTCCTACTGTGGATGAAATCAATTTATTGACCAGAAATTTTATCAAGGGAATACTACAACATATTACCAGCAAGACCGCCACCCCTGTTAGTGCCAAGATTACACCTATCTGGTATAACCAGTCTTTCCATGATATCCACCCTCTCCTTAGAGTCCCAAACAGTGAAAATAGTGGGCCAATATTCATTCCATTCCCTACAATGTATCCAGAATCGTCAGTTTCATTTCTCCCTCCTATGGAGTTACTTAACAGTTCCTGTTGCATCTCCTCAAGTGTGATTAAGAGCTCTGTCAAATTTCCGTCTTCCCCTGTACGCATGGGAATAGCTGTGCAACATTCGGTGGCTTTGATCATAATACAAACTCCTTGTTCATCAGCCATCATCATCTCGATAGCTAATCTATTTTGCATTGTCATTAGCGAGGTGGCGTGCAGTTGTTCGGTTAAGGCTCCTACTGCTGCCAATGTCCAGTTCAGGTATCTTTGCTGATTATACCACAAGTAATTAATCCACTGCACCTCCTGGAACCTAGAACGGATTTTTGGAGTAACCCCGAACAGAGCCAATGCCCATCCCCATTTATCCGCATCTTCATCTGCTTTAACTCTGCTACTGTCTATGGCTTCTAACTGTCGGGGTATCCCTTCTGGTATCCCGTTTCTTACTGTGATGTTGTAGTCTGTTTTAAATGTCATTATTCCTCTTTTCTTATGAAGTTTCTGTGGCATGGGTTGTATTGAATTTGGCATTTCAATTACTGTTATTGCTCCTGTGAGCATCACAGGAGCACAAAGGCCTTTCCAATTCGGGGACAGCGATGACAGGAGTTTCCTTTTTTTGTCCGCATATCCAAAAGATGTCAGCTAAGGGTACCGTTCCCTTAGCTAAATTTGGAGTAGATACCCATGAAGCATGGGTGAGATTCAGTCCAATTACAGACCCCCCTGTGGCCGGTACTATTTGTTCACACTGTATGCCTGCTGCTGGCAGGGTGTGACAGACGGTAATGTTCCATGCTGTTTTGGCCGGTTTGTATTCTTGCTGCTTTTGCATACACTGTATGTGGTGTTTTGACTGGGTCGTCCCTACCTGCCAATCGCTTATGTATTGTGCTACTAAGCCTTTAGCTATACAGAATGGGTGTATCATCCCTTTCTCTATTTTAATCATAGGTGGAACGGTTCCTTCTGTACTTAGGGGTACCGGACAAAGTTTACTGTCGGCAGCATATTTTTCATCACCTACTGCCATTTTCATAACACATTGTGTATAGCATTCTGCTTGGTCTGAGTTATGTTGGGGACTCCTATAACAGTTGTTGATATCAGGTAGGGGTTTAGCCTGAGGTATCACACCTTTCCGGTGACAGGCTATGCAAGGCTTTTCACTGATCTGCCTAGCCGAAAATTTCAACCATTGGTAAAATAAATTGGTCTTCAACCCTTGTGTGCGGGCTAGGTCTGTACTGGGATCCCATCTCCCTAAGTGACTGCTTGTTTCTAGGCTTCTAATTGACCTCTTTTTCCTTGGTTTGATTTTTACCCATTTTGTGGCTTCATGTACTGTAACAGTTACGTCTTGCTTGGTTTCCCTGCATCCTCTTTTATCACAAATTACCTCTATGTTGAGTGTTCCCTCCTCTTCACATTTGATGCTAATGGCTTCGCCTAATATGTAATCCCCAGCTTTCCCTGTATTCCTATGTTCTTGTAGGCTTTTGATTTAATGTATACCAAATTATATGTTTTTCCTGTGTTTAGAATGCCTTGTTTAGCTGCTATTGCGGCCATGGCCACGGCACAGTCCTTTGTATGTTTTGGATGTCTATTTTCTCCCATACTGACCACCAGTAGTATTGTCAATCCCTTGAATAATTCCTTAATCATTGCTCTGATGACTGTTGAGATGTGCTACTAGATGTGCTACTAAGTGAGCCGTCACTAGATGAGCTGTCACTAGGGATGTGTGGTGTATCTGTGCTTTGTCTGGGTTGTACTTCCTGCGGTTCTTCTGTCGGTAAATCTACTGAGTTGCTGTCCGAGTCTGATGTCTCCTGTGGCCTGTCTATCTGTCGGTCTGTATTTCTGTCTGTCTGTTGGCCTGCGTCTCCAGTTGTTTCTGAGTCTGCATCTGAGTCTGTCGCTGCTCTATCTGGCAGGGATCCACTACTCTCTGAAGCTGTGCGTCGTCTTTGTTCAATCAGTCTCTGTGAGTGCCTTGGCCAGTGTTCGCCTGGCTGCAGGGAGGCGTGGCCTTCCCTCAGTGCTTCTTCTGGCTGCAGGGAGGCGTGGCCGTCCCTCGGTGCTGCTGTAGGGTCTCTGGCTTCTCCTGCTTCCCCCCTTGGCCCGGCGGCTCTGCCAAGACGAGCTTGCCGAGGCAGCAGGGGCGCTGGGCCACCAACCCTACAGCAGTGGTTTAAATGAAACCAAGTGTCCTTACCGTCTACTTTGACTGCTGTACGTGAGGCAAGAATAACTTTAAAAGGACCTTCTCGGCGGGGCCTGTCCCACTTCTTTTTGAACACCTTGACGTAAACCAGATCACCAGGCTGGATGCTCTGATTTTCAAGTGGAATCTCTGCTTCTCTGTCTTCTGTAGCACCTTTGACCTGCAAAAAGATAGTTTTGTGTATTTGGGTTAACTGTCTCAGATAATTATGCCATTCGTCTTGTAGCTGCTCCAGCGATGGTCCTTCGTAGGGTCCTCTCAGGTATGGAATAGGCATCGGCCGACCTGTAAGAGCTTCAAATGGTGTCAAATGGGTTAGTCGGTTAGTTTGTGAGCGCATTGACAATAAAGCAAGCGGCAACGCATCCAGCCAGGTTAGTTTGCCATTGCTGTCTGCTATGATTTTTGCTAGTTTGTTCTTTAAAATGCCATTAGCCCGTTCCACTGCCCCATTTGATTGAGGGTGATAAACACACCCAAACTTCTGTTTGATACCCAATTGTTTGAATGTTTCTTGTGTAACCTTGGCTACAAAAGCCCTACCGTTGTCAGATGAGATAGTATCTGGAATGCCAAATCTTGGAAAGACATCTCGGCACAAGAATTTGGCTACCGTTTTATGGTCTTGATTTGCAGAGGCTACTGCCTCAATCCATCGGCTGAATCTGCATATCACTACCAAAACATATCTCATTCGTTTAACTCGATTTTCTGCTCCCATGTCTATGAAATCCATCATAAAATGTCTGAATGGCCCATCAGGGACCGGAATGTGGGCTAAAGGGGCTGTGAATGATTTCCGGACATTGTACTGTGCACATACCTCACACTCATTCAACAAACGGTCCACTGTAGCTGCCATATATGGTGACCACCAGACAGCTTTTAGTTTGTTCATAATTTGGACTCGCGAACAATGATCGGGTCCGTGGGCCCAAATGATTGCATGTCGTAATAAATTGGTGGGTAACACAAAATGTCCATGACTACTGCGCCACAGCTTGTCCGCTGGCCCCTGACTGCGTGTCTCAATAGCGCCTCGTTTAACCCACATTCGTTTTTCTTCTCCACTGGCCCTACTTTGAGCCACTATCAGTGCGTCAAGTGAAACCAGTGGGGCACAATCTTGGATGGTTAGCAGGGGAAACATATTTTCTCCTTGTGCTCCTTTGCGAGCTGCGTCATCTGCTAGATTGTTACCTTGAGCTATGATGTTATTATTCTTTTGATGACCTGCACATTTAATGATGGCTACCTCAGACGGTAATTGGAGAGCTTGTAACAGTTGGGAAATCGCTTCTCCATGAGTGACAGGGGTGCCATCTGCTCTCAGGAATCCCCTTTGTTTCCAAATGTTTGCATGTACATGACATACGCCATAAGCGTAGGCTGAGTCTGTGTAGATATTAACACGTTGATCTTTAGCTATCTGCCAAGCCATAGTTAAGGCTTTGATTTCTGCCAGTTGGGCTGAACAAGGCTGATCAATTCCTTGGGACTCCAGTAATTCAAAGGTCTCGCCATCCGTGTTTAGTTTAACAATCCCCATACCCGCATGCAATCCCGCGGCATCCCGAAAGCATGAGCCATCCACGAACAGGGTTAGATCTGCATCTATGGCGTGATTATACAAATGTTCTCTGGCTCTCAAAAATTTCTCTGTCTCTGCCACACAGTTATGTGGAGTACCATCTAACGGTGTGGTCAATTTGGTGGCGGGATTCACCGTGTGACAACGTTGTATTGTTATTTCTGGAGCGGACAACACAACTTCATATCCAGTGCGTCTAGCTTGTGTTAAGACAAAACGTTGACTGGTTAGCAGGGCATGTAACTGATGCGACGTGTACAACGTTACTGCATGTCCCATGATTATGGATGATGCTTTTTGAAATGCAAAGGCAGCTGCTGCTAGACCCTGATAGCATGGTGGCAATCCTGTTTCAATGTTGTCAAGCTTTGTACTATAATAGGCCAATGGTTGTTTTCCTTCATTTGTTTCCTGCATTAGTACAGCACAAGCATATCCAGCTTTTTCAGTAACATACAAATGGAAAGGTTTCCCATAATCTGGGTTACCTAACGCGGGAGCAGATTGCATGTCTGTTTTTAGGGCCTCAAAAGCTCCCGTTGCCTCATCTGTCCAGACGAGGAGAGCTGCATTGCTTGTTTGCCCCACTGCTCTAATCATGGCACGCAAAGGTGCAGTTTTTATAGCATAATCACAAATCCACGGCCGACTGTACCCTGTCATCCCAAGGAATGAAAGCATCTGTCCCACTGTTTGGGGTTTGGGAGCCTTGATTATAGCCTCCACTTGGCTTGGGGCTATACATCGCGTGGTCCCACACAACTGTCTTCCCAAGTATTCTACTTGTTGTTTGCAGAACTGCAATTTGTCCTTACTTACTTTATGACCTCCATCTGCCAATGCATGCAATACAATTAATGAATCTTTTTCACACTGTTCTTGAGTCTCTGATGCAATAAGGAGATCATCCATATATTGCACCAATGTACTGGGTATGTCAAGGTGTTGTAAATCTTCAGCCAGGACTTTGTTAAAGATGGCTGGGGACAGGTTCAGTCCCTGAGGTAGCCGTGTATACGTTAGCTGTTGTCCCAGAAATGTGAATGCAAACAAATGTTGTGAGTCTGGGTGCACAGGCACACTGAAATAGGCTGAACACAGATCTATTACTGTGTACCATTTTGCTCCAGCAGGGATGCTTGATAGTATAGTATGCGGATCAGGTACTATAGGTGCATCCATTTCTATTATTGCATTGATAGGACGCAGATCATGTACCAGCCGATACTCTTTGGTATTGTTTTTAGGGATAGGGTAGATAGGAGTATTGCATGGGCTTGCAGTTTTTATTAAAACTCCAGCTGCCATTAGTCCCTTAATTACTGGTTTTATGCCTTCAATAGCTTGAGGTTTTAATGGATACTGCCTTTGGTGAGGCAGTTTTGCTCCCGGTTTTACTTTTATTTTTACTGGTAAGGCTGTTTTTACTAGTCCTACATCCGTTTTGCTTTTGGACCACACCACTGGTGGTATTTGCTCTAACAATTTCTCTTGTTGGGCCGATAACACCATCTGTCCCTCTGGTCTAGGATTGAGCTCCACTTTTTGAGATATAGCCTCATCATTTACTTTTAAATTAATTCGTATAAACTGCTGGTCTTTTGACAGATGTACTTGTGGACTTTCCATGTTTTGCCATTCTTCAACTTCTGAGGCTGTCTTTACAATTGGACCTAGGTCATGGGATTCGTACTTTTCAGAGACTAAAAGGGTCACATGAGGTGTGGCATTCGGCACTTGATACCATTGTTGTTCAGCTGAAGTTAGCTTGACAGAAGCTGCGGCCCCTTGGGGGCCTAAATAAATTTCTGTGGTGGTTATGTGAAACAGCCGTTGATTCATCAATGCATCCCAGCAGCATGCATAGTCAGTTTGTTCTTGTTTGGCATCGAACATCAGGGTGACATGTAAAGGTAAACTAGGTGTACATACTGCTTCATAGTGTTGTTCTGCCCAGGGCTTCCATTTTTCCCATTCCAGTTGAAGATTTGAATTTTCTGGTTGTAACTTCAGCCAGTATACCATGGGTTGCACAAGTCGGACCTTGTTTTCCATGTCCATAAGCACCATAATGTTGGCAAGTGCTTCGTCAGGAAAGTGTATTTGCAGTCCTTGATGGGTACACACTATCTGGGTTTGTAGCTTACATAAAATGTCTCTTCCCAGCAAATTCACAGGTGTATTTTGTGAGTATAACAGGGGTGCTTCAATTGTTTTTCCTGCAATCGTTACAGGAAGTGGGCGTGTAAAAGGTATTATTTGAGTTTTCCCAGAGAAGCCGATGGTCTTAATTACAGACCCAGAGAGGGGGAGATGAGCGCCCATTTTCCCTATGCAAGAGTATGTTGCCCCTGTATCCACCATGAAAGGGAAATCTCTGTTTTGTATATTAACAGTGACGGTTGGCTCTTCCTTAGGTATCATCGAAATAGCCAATGCCACCGTTTCCCCCTCTGTCTTCTCTAGGCCTCCCTATTGCCAATAGGCAGAGGGTCCAACCCAAGGTCGGGCCGGACAATTTCTCATTCGATGTCCAGGTTGTCCACAGCTCCAACACTCATTAGAGGGTTGATCCCCTATTGGGGGTGTTGGTCCCATAGGCGGTCCCACTTGACTGTTCCTGGGAGCTGAGTTTTGGAATCTGCTTCCAAATGAAGGTTGGCGAGATCCTCTTCGCCACCCTCCTCTTTGACCTTGAAAGTTCCGTGACTCTCCTCTCCACCCATGACTGTAGGTGGGTCCATTTCCGGGTGTGCCAGTGCTATGGTAGTGATAGTGATGCTCCACTGGTGCTGAGACTTCTCCTGTAGGAGTGCTTCCTGCTGCTCCTTGGGGGCTCTGTGTGGCTGTTACCACAGGTGCCTGTATGGTGGCAGCACTGTTTGCCGTAGGGCCCGTGCTTGCCGGCTCAGAAGGAACAGGGGTCATCATTGGTGCCTGGGTCTTTGTTTTTTCTTTCTTGACTTTGGTTAGCTCTCCCAACTGCATCTGCACCAATTTTTTCGTCAGGGATTTTGCTGCATCTTCTTCTTTTTGTTTTTCTTTCTTGTAGATTTCAAGATGGTGACAAATATGCTCAGAGTATAAAGCCCAATTCATTTTTAATAGTCCCACAACTCCATCTAGGGCTTTCTGAACCTCATCTGGTAGAGCCTTTTTTACAGTTATTTTAAACAGGATTTCAGTTGCTGGAGAATGGTTCCATGCATTTCCTGTTTCCTCCGCCCATCTCTTCTGGAATCGGTGCAGGAACTTCTTTGGGCACTCTTCAGGTGTCCACTCCTCATCATCCAATTTAGAGGGATCCAAGACCTCAGGGTACTTTCTTCTCAGTCCTTCCCACATGGAGTTTCTATAGCGATTAAAGGGGACTTCATCATGTTGATTTGTGCCCATCATCTGTGTTAGTCCAACCTTTCCTGCTAATTCTTCAGTGTCATGTTTTCCCATGACATGCATTAGCAAGGCTTTTATGTCACCTAAAGACAAGGTTACCCCTGCAGTGCCTTCTTCTAAGGCAGTTATCCATCTCCCAGCTCCTTGGGTGACGTCTGGCAGCCTGTTGGCCAGCCCCACCATGTCTGTCCAGCTCCATGGGGTATACACATGGTGACCATTTCTAACCACCAATGGGCATATGAGGTCTTCGTCCTCCTCTTCTTCTGTGGGGGCTCCATACTGTCTTCCAGATCGAGTGCGACTGACTGGTTCCAGGCAGTCCATCCAGTCGGTTATATTCTGTTCTAAAGCCGCTATGTCTTTGGCTACACATCGTTGTCTTTGCCTGAGTCGGGCCTCTTTTGCACTCTCAATGATGATCTCACCAGAAATTTTTCGGGTGGGTGGCTGTATAATGTGATTCCCTTGATTGGGCGTCGATTGTTGTAATATTCTTCTTTCCTCGGCGTCCCTATGTCTTTGTATTCTTTCCTTCGCTAGCCGAAGTTGCTCAGCTAGTTCTTCATTATCTCTTCTGGCCAGATCCAGTGTATCACAGAAGCTCTTGTGCCACTCTTTGGAGCCTCTATAGCCTGTGAAGGTCCAGTCGGCTGACTTATGGTGGGAGGGGACGGTTTTCAGTGGACCTCGATGTGCAGGCGGAGCCTTCAGGTCTCTCTCTTTATCCTCGTCTGCCTCCGTGTCACTGTTATTTGTGGCCCCCCCTGCTGGTCGTGGTGAGCGACCACTTACTTTCGGACTTGGAGACCTTGTATGATCCATTTGACAGACTGAGGACCTGTCTCCTTGTGGCTCTCGAGCTTTTAGTGTCAGTGTGAATTTGCCCTCCACATCCATGCCTTGGTCCGCTTCACGAGTTCCTAATACAAATTGTCCAGCTGTCTTTCCCATATCATGACGTTTATATGGGGGTGGCTCTGATTCCCAGCTCGGTGCACTGGCTTTAGTCTCTTTGAATCTTTCCTCTGTCATTTTTTCTCTTTTCTGCTGTAGCCTCTGTGCTTCCTGCTTGAACAAGGCCAAAACTTCTTTTTCTTCAGTGCGTTTTTTGTTGTTATTTACGTTCTTCTGCTGATCTTTAATTTCTTTTTTCTGTATTTCTACCGCAACTGCTTCACACATCACCGGATCAAATGATCCCTCCAAAGGCCATTGCCTGCCCCCATGTGACCTTTTGTGCCACTTTCTCATACATTGGTTGGCCTTAGTGCGTTTTCCTGGATATTTTCTTAGTACTAAGTCTAGCGGGGTACTTTCCCGACCTTGACCTTGAGAGTTACCCATGTAACCCTGACAAACGCTATGTGAGGTGTTTCTATGGTGTTCTGGTAGTCCCTCAGGGGCTGTCCTGATCCAGACCAATAACTTGCTGGCTGTAACACCTGTTTTGTATTTTAAACCCTTAAAAGGAATGAATTTCCAACTGTTATGCCCGTCTTCTTTTTCTTTAACTAAATACAAAAATTTACCTGTTTCCCACCGAACCTTCCTTGGGACCACAGTCAGAGTCAACCTAGGAAACAGTTCTTCACCTGGATCGGTTGGCAGTGTTATTAAATGATTTAATGGTATGCTAAGTTCTTTATTAGGATCAGCACAAAGCAGCTCCAGCCACGGGATTAAACCCTGATGCCACAGACGTCTTATCAGCAGCTCCCAATTAATTAGAGGGAATTGTTCTTTCTTTTGCTTCAGATTGATTACCTTAGTAATCTGCCATAATTTCTGATTGATCTCTTGTTCGTCCTGCCAATGTTCTGCTCCTACCCTGTCAAAATAGGTCCTTTCCAGCCAAAAATGTGTCCTGATTCCCTGGGTTTCAATGTCTCCGTCAGTCAAGTAATGTTCTGGGAGTATTATTTCATCATCACTTAAGTCTCCCATCAAAGACTGTCCCAAGCATTGATCAGTCTGTCAGCTTTTTCACTATAATCTAAGCTTTAACTCTTTTGATTTATAACCAACTTTATTTATTTAATCCTCTTACAACCCTAACACTTCCTAATGTCTTTGCTCCCGACTTTCTATTTTCCTTCTAATTTTTTAACTTTCTGCTTCTCGTCTTTTTCTGCTATGTTTGTTTATTAGTTTTCTCTCTTTGAAATAATATCTACCTTTTCTGTATTTACATAGCACTCTTCTCCTGTCTTTTTCTTCACTGTCTCTGTTTCACACTTTCCTCTCTGCCTGTCATGCACCTCCCAAGTCCTCCTGTTGGGTCTAAATACCTCCCCCTCGTACTCTTTCACATTAATCTTGTATGTCAGCCAGCTTGCAAGCCCTCACAGCTTTGCTTGCACCTCCCCGCTTACTCTCCACTCTCCCACACACAATTTTCAACAGCTTTATACACAAAAATTATTAAAACAACTTTCTATATATCTCTATCTAGACTTCTGCCACTTTTCACTCCGCGGCTTTAAACAACCTTTTTATTCACTTAACACCAATGTGTTCTGTTTAAGCATGTATCTCTTCTTCACGTTAGACAGCTTCTCCGGCGCTGTCAGCAACTTCATATATTACTTTTTTACAAGCCCTCTTTGAGCGTACAATATTTCATTTACTTCTACGCCTTACCGCGCCTCGCGTGCGTATCCTGTGCTTAATATATTATTTTTCACCAGCTCCTTTCTGAGCATACAATATTTCATTTACTTCTACGCCTTACCGCGCCTCGCGTGCGTATCCTGTGCTTACTATATTATTTTCACAAGCTCCTTTCTGAGCATACAATATTTCATTTATTTCTACGCCTTACCGCGCCTCGCGTGCGTATCCTGTGCCTTTCTGCACTTTCTTCTACCTTTTTTTTTTTCACTTACTGAGCTCCTCGTGAGCTTAATGTGCCTTTGCACTGAAAATACTCTCTTTTTCTTTTCTTATAAAAAACTCATATTACTGTGTACTTAATTACTTATTCTTCTCCCACGCCCCACAAGCGTGTATCTGGTGCCTTACTGCACTATTTTCTGCTTCATTAATTCTCATGTATTCTGCACTAACTCTTCATTCATTTTATTTATTTTTTTTATAGTTTTTCTCTTTTCTTAAAAAATGACGTCCTTTATTGAGCTCTTTTACTTACTGTCAGCTGTGCTACTTTGCACTTTCTCTTTAAATCTCTTTATCACGTACGGTATTTCTACTGCGCCCCCTCAGGCGCTTATCTTGTGCTTCCTCTGCACGTATTCTCTGTTAAACTCTTTTTCTCACTTATTTCACTTCAGTCTCTGTTAAACTCTTTAAATAACCTTGTATTACCTTGTATCTATTTGTCAGTATACTCCCCTAAATTAACCCCTACAGCGCATGCTATCAGCCGGCACGTTAGTAACGAATTTCAACACCAATTATTCTCCAAGCATCCCCAAAAAACATCCAGGTTAGTTCTCCACGCACTCTTTTTCCGCACCAGAGTTCATGAACATTCCTGACCTTTCGCTCACACAGACATTCTTTTTCCCGGGAACACACACACCTTCTGAGCATTTTATCTACAAGGCCTGATAATTTTCAATCTTATCTTTTTTTAGTCTCTTATCAATTTTCTTAGTCCAGGTTCTTTTGGGTAAGAGGCAATTAAAAATATCACCTGTCAACTTGGGCGGACATCCCGACTCACTCCTCCAGATCGTGCAGAAGTTATAAAAGGTTTCTGCTTACCTTTTAGTCGTGATCACTGTTATTTACGGTCTGGAGGGATGAGCTGGACTGCCCCAGGCTGCCGGAATGCCCCTGGACCCTCCTGAAGCTGGCTCGCCAAGTTCTGTCGCGGCTCGTCTTTTTGGTCTTCTCAGGATGTCGTCTTTTAGATAACACAAACTAATTGCAAGTGATATGCTAGAGAAGGACACAACACTTTAGAATAATTCAGCCTTAAGCAAGATAAAATGCACAGAGTTTTTAAGTTTATTTAAGCCTTCGACACAAAGCTTAGACAAACTGAGTCCTCTAGAGAGACTGAATATGACAACCGCGCTCGTCTATTTATTGGAGACCCGCGGGCATCGCTCCTCCTTCAACTTTTTTATTTATTTCATTCCTAAGACATGGTTTTCTATTGGAAGCGTCCTCTAGTGAACCCTAAGCAGGTGTTAGGCCATTATTTCAATGTGACAAACGCTCCCATTAAAACATGAAGGATTTACAACTGATTTTTTTTAAAAGACCTTCAGCCACAGGTGCAGCTGGCCTGAGGCCCCCCCCGCACGTGGCCTCAGTCACATGTGCAGCTGGCCTGAGGCCCCTGCACGTGGCCTGCGGGAAAGCACCTAAGAGGCCTTGGAAAGCCCCTGACAGACTGAATGACTAATAGAGCCCTTTTTTTGGGTTGAACACCTGCTAGTTCAACCAGAGGACATACAGTTCGGATCAGGACACTTGATAGTTCATCACAGTTCAAATATGGACCTAAAAATTCTTCTACAAGTGTCTCGGCCCTTTATGGCACATGATTGCCCACCCCTGGTTTAGACAGAGCAAGTACTACCTTGCGAATCATACGACATACAGTATTCTTGCTCAGATGTTCAGCATCACCGATGAAATACATAAATTTTCCACTGGCAAAATAGGCACAAGGCACATTATCTGCACGATCGTCGGGGCATTGCTACACTGTAAAAAATGACTTGTTTTTACAGGAAAACGCTGGCAGCTGTGGTTACCAGGGAATTCCTGTAAAACATACAGCAGCACAGTAGATAACATTACAGACATAATATGTATATGGATTTACAGTGAATGAACCACGGCTGACTCACATTAAAAGAACTGTTAAATCTACAAACAAGAGCTCTCTTTTTTTGTACATTTAACTGCTGTATTTTTTACAGGAATTCCCTGGTAACCACAGCTACCAGTGTTTTCCTGTAAAAACAACAGTCTTTTTTTACAGTGTACGATGGGTGATGTTACAGACTTCTGGCCCGATCAGCTGACAAAGATAACGAATTTCCTCCGCTGAGAATCTATATATTTCATACAGAACATCGTCCGGGTATGTCAGCGGATTCTGGCGGTCTTTAAAAACCCTCGCCCTGCGAAGAGAGCCCCTCACAATTTCTGCCCCAATATCAAACGGATCATCCAGATAGGCCAGCATTGTCTTCGGAGTGATTGAAGGTGGATGGACGGTACTTATAAAGGGAGTGGTTAAGTGAAAACCTCAAGCTGACCGAGAACATAACCTGCTCGGAGAAGGTTTGGCACGCAGCGTAAATTGCCATGGCAGCATACCCCGATCAAAACCTATCCACCTTTCGTAGTACGGGTTAACCGGGAAGTTACTCCACATGTCATCAACTTACTCCTGAAGTTACCCTGATAAGCCAGTAACTCCGCTTCATAGTACAGGCCACTGGTGTCATTGGTGCATAAACAACAATAAAAGAAAATTCTTCTGTAAGAAGTAATAGGTACATAAACAACAACAACAAAAAATAAATGGAAAAAAATACTTCTGTAAGAAGTAAAGGAGTCAAACACAATATAAATATAACATAACATAAATATCTCCATAACTTTAATATTTCTCAACAATTTGATTCTGGCTACAGGTACGGGGGATCTGATTGGCTGGCTGTTGTCATGTAACGACCCCCCCCGCCACCCCTTTTCCCTTTTCCTTGAATGTTGAAGGATGCAGCTGATTCGTTAACACCAACCAAGATCCATGGGATGTGAAGGTCTTCCACCCGTGTATATGGACGTTTATTGTACCGCTGTACTTCTCGTGTTATAACCTGTAGATTTCATGTTTTGGGAAACGTCTCCGGTCTTGGAGCCACTTTACTATATTTTTAACTTTTAGATGTAGTTCTTTCAGTCGGATGACGGCAGGAGCAAATTTGACACGATGGAAAGAGTTGCTTACTGCTAGTCAGTGTTGCTACAGTTACTTTGAAAAAGTAATCCAATTACTGATTACTCATTACTCCTTGAAAAAGTAACTTAGTTACTTTACTGATTACTCAATTGTAAAAGTAACTAACTTAGATTACTAGTTACTTTTTTAGTTACTTTCCCCAGCTGCCAACAACAACATGACAATGATACTTGTTTTGCCAAAACTCACTTTATATTCACCTTTTCTTGACTTCAATGAAAATAAATACTTGTTTTATAAAAAGTAAAATAAAGACCTCTTTCTTGACCTCATATTTAACTGTTGACAGCACTGTAACAGTAAAACTTTCTAACCTACATTGTTTATAAATGTAACTATTAAATTCTTTCTAACATTTAAATTCTCTCTAAACACAAATTATTATTATAAGTAGTATTAGTAGTTGTAGTAAAAAAAGGCTTCAAAACTGGACCTTTAATCTAGGGGTGTTGTGGGCGGGGGGCACATCCCTGCCCCACACCCCCATTCCATCTGGATTCACCCCTGCTTTGGCGTCTGAGCACAAAGAATGGATAACATTTATTTATGCAGAAAACATGACCAGATTTACGGGTAAGAAAGTTTTATTGCGTTTTCACATCATGTGGTCCTCAGAAAGAGAGTTTAGGTGCATTTGAGTGGAAAATAGTGTTAGTTGTTGACGTGTAGCGGAGGATCAGCTGTTTTTAACGAGCAGATGCGGAGCGGCTCAGCTCAGAATTCTAAATAAAGGAGAAAAAAAAGCATAAAAATGTCTTTGCAAAGCTCAGTGCAGATGTGCTGTTGTCACCACACTTTAAGAGGTGAGGATGAGTCGTAGCTGCTGCAGAAAACAGCGGATGAAAAGCTCACAGTTCGCTTAAAGTGGGCAGTTCAGTCGAACCCCGACCTCCTGCCCACGGACCAAGTTTAATTCTGCTATCGACCCACAATGCAAAAATAATAATAATGCACAGTGACTTGGAGAAGTAACTTTAATCTGATTATTAATTCGGAAAGATTAACGCGTTAGATTACTCGTTACTAAAAAAAGTGGTTAGATTAGAGTAACGTGTTACTAAGTAACGTGTTACTGGCATCACTGCTACTAGTATAAAAGTTAGAATTACTTTATTATTATTACTTAAATTATTATTACTCTCTCTCTCTCTCCCTCTCTCTGTGTTTGTGCATGTGTCGAGCAGGTTGAATGAGGCCGTGACCTGAGGGCCACAGGGGCGCATCAAAGTAAAATGAATGAAAGTAAAATGAAAAGGAAATGAAACACATTAAATAAAAAATTATGGAGCAGAACCACATTGTTCATTTTCAGCATGTTCTGGAGATGGTGGATCCTATTTAACGCTTTTGTTCCTTTCAGGTGTTGATGTGACATCGCCAACATCTCTGTCTCTGTATTTTCTCCTCCTGATTGGCCTCATTCAACATGAAAATAACACATTTATTACTTCTCTCTCTTTAATCTTTGTCTTGCTCTTTTCTCTCCATTTGTCTGTTTCTCTTCATCCCTTCTGTTTCTCTTTCTCTCTCTCTGTGTCTGTATCTCTCGCCGGTCACAGCGGCGGCGTGACGTCGGTGACAGGAGGTGTGATAGCAATGACAGGCTGCAGACGGTTATCGCGCAGCGATTCAGCACGAGGCTCCGCCTGGCTAAATTGAAAATTGCAAATGAAAATCCTGCTCATCACGTTTTTAAATTCATCAGCCGTTGTGTCAGATGACCTTTTGGCGTCAGGCAGCGCTGATAAAACCGCAAACGACAACACTCGGCTCTGATCCATTTTTCAACACTGTCCTCTTCCTCCTGTCTACCCGCGTCCTCCTCCTCCTTCTCCTCCTCCTGCTGCTCCTCCTGCTCCTCTCTGCCACAGGCCAACCCAGTACCAGTGAAAGTGATAGGCTTTCAGGAGAGCTGCCATTGTGCTACAGATGAAGAGGTTTTCTTTGGAGGAGATTGCCCTCCTGTGTGTGTTTGGGGAGGAGGGGAGTGCGGGTAGCTTCGGGGGCACACAGCATGGCCTGGTGTGGCCTCGTCCTGGGCCCACTGTTGTTTCGCCAATCACAGCTAGGATCAGAGGGCAGGGATGTGCCTGCGTTTACAAACACAGCAGAGTGCGCAGAGCGAGAGGTCAAAGGTTATAACAAACACTTGATGTCATTCTAAATGACTTTTCCAGGGTGGGCCGGTGTGCCAATATTGATTGACACATGTGCACGTGTGGAATTCTGTGCATTATTTCAGGACGGCAAAAAAACGAGCTGATCCGCTTAGTCTATCAGAGTCCATCTGTCTGTAATTGAATTCTCTCAATCCCATTCTTCCATTTTGAACAAACAGATTTTTTTTTCCTCAGGTTGTATGGTTGTATCTTAAAGATACATTTGAAATACTGTTTAGTACCATTTTTATGGTTGAGAATATAAGAGCTTTTAAAGTAGATCTAGTGCTGCATAATGTGCCCGAAAATCTTAAATTATAATAATATGAGCGAAGCGCCACACAGCAGCGTGAAGCTTGCTCTTATGGTAGATGAGGGCACAAACTGGAAATGGCACAAAACAATCTGGAAATGGCACAAAAAAAAAAATATGCCCAGTGGGGAAAAGCCACAAACCGGACAATATTGTCGTAAAAAGCCATAAAAAGCCACAGACTGATGGTAGATGAACACAGACAATGACAAAACACCCCGAGTCTGGTGAGCAATGTGAGCCTCCAGCTCAGGTGATCTTCCACCATCCCCAAATCACTGGATCCTCTGTTCATATTGCTCCTGTGAAGAGGGGTGTTTTGTTTTTATACCTCAGCCGGTTACTGTATTTTTTGAAAACGATATGTTAAACAAGATTGGGGATCCATGTGGAACTATTGTCCTTCCACCAACAAAGATGGCTGAAGGAAAGTAGTTTGGCAGAAGGTGGATCCGCTACAACGGATCCGGGGGTACTGGATCCACTAGTGAACCCATGGATCCACATCCGGCTGAGGTATAAATTATGAAGAGTAGACGTCACATTTATTTCTTTATTTAAGGATCCCCATTAGTCTTTACCAAAGTAGAGACTATTCTTCCTGGGGTCCATTCTCAAATAAAAATATAATAATTACATCAAAGTATTCCAATTTATACAACTCACAAGCACCAACTGTACAATTCACAGAAAATACACAAGTAACAGTTATTTCTTCACAAAACAAACACCAACACTACATTCACTACATTAGGAGAACTGTCTTGTTGAGTATACATTTCTTAAGACTTGCTTTAAAAACTATATGATTTCGTATTAACCTCACATCCAGAGGCAACTGATTCCAATATAAGATTGATCGATATATAAATGTATTTTTTAGAGCATTAGTTTTTGGCAGCGGCAAAACAAAAATAGAACTAGTAGCTTGTCTTGTGTTAAACTCATGCCAGTTACCAGTGAGTTGAAGTTTAGAGAACAGGCTAAAGGGTTTGTCTGTGGTCCAAATTTTTTGCAAAGAAACCACAGAAGAACAGGCCAGTCTCTCCCTCACTGTCATCCATGACAGTCTGTGATGTAGGATGTTAACACTGGTTCGAAAAGGACAGCCTAGAGCGAGTCTTGCTGCTCGATTCTGTGCCATCTGGAGTTTGTTCAGGTCTTTAAGAGCAGCCTTTGACCACACAACAGAACAGTAGTCTAAGTGACACAACACTAAAGACTGTAAAACTAATTTCCTTGTTGCTGTTGACATAAATTGAGCATTGCATTGAATTAAAAAGAAGTTTCTGCTCATTTTGGTCACAATATTATTAATATGTGTTGTCCAAGACATCCTTTGATCCAAAGTCACCCCAAGCAATTTTATCTCAGTCACTTGTTCTAATAATTGATTGTGCAGAGAGACGTTTAACTTCAGGGTGTCTCTTAAGGTATGTTTAGAGCCTAAAATCATACACTTAGTTTTTAACACATTCAACTTTAACCTGTTTCCCAACACCCAGTCATAAGTCAACATTAGCTCTTTTTGTAAAGTGCTATTGACCTGATCCAGGCTAGAAGCAGAAACATATATTGTATCGTCTGCATATACAGTCATACGGGCCCTATGTAAAATATATGACATATCATTTCCAAAAATACTATACAGCAAAGGACCAAGACAACTGCCCTGTGGAATGCCACACGTTAGGGTCACAGTATCTGAAAATGAACCATTGAAAGCAACACATTGCTTTCTGTTGACCAAATAACTTCTTAAAAAACATAAAGCAGAGCTTTTAAATCCATATGATGATAATTTCTCAATTAGAAGTTCATGATCGACTAGTTCAAAGGCCGCACTAAAGTCCAGAAATGCAATTCCTATCAGTTGCTTACAATCAACATTGGTTGTTGAGGTGCAAGAAATGCGGCTACCATCTTGGACTGGTCATCGTAGTGATTCCATCACAAGGCACAGTGAAGGTTTGATTTTATAATCTTGTTTATTTTTATATTTTATCCTTCTATAATAAAGTTGCAGCCGGTCTGCACTGTGTCAGCCTGATCCTCAATCAATCAATCAATCAATTTTTTTATATAGCGCCAAATCACAACAAACAGTTGCCCCAAGGCGCTTTATATTGTAAGGCAAGGCCATACAATAATTATGTAAAACCCCAACGGTCAAAACGACCCCCTGTGAGCAAGCACTTGGCTACAGTGGGAAGGAAAAACTCCCTTTTAACAGGAAGAAACCTCCAGCAGAACCAGGCTCAGGGAGGGGCAGTCTTCTGCTGGGACTGGTTGGGGCTGAGGGAGAGAACCAGGAAAAAGACATGCTGTGGAGGGGAGCAGAGATCGATCACTAATGATTAAATGCAGAGTGGTGCATACAGAGCAAAAAAAGAAAGAAACAGTGCACCATGGGAACCCCCCAGCAGTCTACGTCTATAGCAGCATAACTAAGGGATGATTCAGGGTCACCTGATCTAGCCCTAACTATAAGCTTTAGCAAAAAAGAAAGTTTTAAGCCTAATCTTAAAAGTAGAGAGGGTGTCTGTCTCCCTGATCTGAATTGGGAGCTGGTTCCACAGGAGAGGAGCCTGAAAGCTGAAGGCTCTGCCTCCCATTCTACTCTTACAAACCCTAGGAACTACAAGTAACCCTGCAGTCTGAGAGCGAAGCGCTCTATTGGGGTGATATGGTACTACGAGGTCCCTAAGATAAGATGGGACCTGATTATTCAAAACCTTATAAGTAAGAAGAAGAATTTTAAATTCTATTCTAGAATGAACAGGAAGCCAATGAAGAGAGGCCAATATGGGTGAGATATGCTCTCTCCTTCTAGTCCCTGTCAGTACTCTAGCTGCAGCATTTTGAATTAACTGAAGGCTTTTTAGGGAACTTTTAGGACAACCTGATAATAATGAATTACAATAGTCCAGCCTAGAGGAAATAAATGCATGAATTAGTTTTTCAGCATCACTCTGAGACAAGACCTTTCTGATTTTAGAGATATTGCGTAAATGCAAAAAAGCAGTCCTACATATTTGTTTAATATGCGCTTTGAATGACATATCCTGATCAAAAATGACTCCAAGATTTCTCACAGTATTACTAGAGGTCAGGGTAATGCCATCCAGAGTAAGGATCTGGTTAGACACCATGTTTCTAAGATTTGTGGGGCCAAGTACAATAACTTCAGTTTTATCTGAGTTTAAAAGCAGGAAATTAGAGGTCATCCATGTCTTTATGTCTGTAAGACAATCCTGCAGTTTAGCTAATTGGTTTGTGTCCTCTGGCTTTATGGATAGATAAAGCTGGGTATCATCTGCGTAACAATGAAAATTTAAGCAATACCGTCTAATAATACTGCCTAAGGGAAGCATGTATAAAGTGAATAAAATTGGTCCTAGCACAGAACCTTGTGGAACTCCATAATTAACTTTAGTCTGTGAAGAAGATTCCCCATTTACATGAACAAATTGTAATCTATTAGACAAATATGATTCAAACCACCGCAGCGCAGTGCCTTTAATACCTATGGCATGCTCTAATCTCTGTAATAAAATTTTATGGTCAACAGTATCAAAAGCAGCACTGAGGTCTAACAGAACAAGCACAGAGATGAGTCCACTGTCCGAGGCCATAAGAAGATCAT
This sequence comes from Thalassophryne amazonica, assembly GCF_902500255.1. NCBI lineage: Eukaryota > Metazoa > Chordata > Actinopteri > Batrachoidiformes > Batrachoididae > Thalassophryne > Thalassophryne amazonica. The sequence goes on from NC_047112.1 coordinate 15,462,703, forward strand.
TTGTAACCTTCACTAATGCTGTTTCTGTACTATGATGAATTCTAAAACCTGACTGAAACTCTTCAAATAGACCATTCCTCTGCAGATGATCAGTTAGCTGTTTTACAACTACCCTTTCAAGAATTTTTGAGAGAAAAGGAAGGTTGGAGATTGGCCTATAATTAGCTAAGATAGCTGGGTCAAGTGATGGCTTTTTAAGTAATGGTTTAATTACTGACACCTTAAAAGCCTGTGGTACATAGCCAACTAACAAAGATAGATTGATCATATTTAAGATCGAAGCATTAAATAATGGTAGGGCTTCCTTGAGCAGCCTGGTAGGAATGGGGTCTAATAAACATGTTGATGGTTTGGATGAAGTAACTAATGAAAATAACTCAGACAGAACAATCTGAGAGAAAGAGTCTAACCAAATACCGGCATCACTGAAAGCAGCCAAAGATAACGATACGTCTTTGGGATGGTTATGAGTAATTTTTTCTCTAATAGTTAAAATTTTGTTAGCAAAGAAAGTCATGAAGTCATTACTAGTTAAAGTTAATGGAATACTCAGCTCAATAGAGCTCTGACTCTTTGTCAGCCTGGCTACAGTGCTGAAAAGAAACCTGGGGTTGTTCTTATTTTCTTCAATTAGTGATGAGTAGAAAGATGTCCTAGCTTTACGGAGGGCTTTTTTATAGAGCAACAGACTCTTTTTCCAGGCTAAGTGAAGATCTTCTAAATTAGTGAGACGCCATTTCCTCTCCAACTTACGGGTTATCTGCTTTAAGCTACGAGTTTGTGAGTTATACCACGGAGTCAGACACTTCTGATTTAAAGCTCTCTTTTTCAGAGGAGCTACAGCATCCAAAGTTGTCTTCAATGAGGATGTAAAACTATTGACGAGATACTCTGTCTCCCTTAAAGAGTTTAGGTAGCTACTCTGCACTGTGTTGGTATATGGCATTAGAGAACATAAAGAAGGAATCATATCCTTAAACCTAGTTACAGCGCTTTCTGAAAGACTTCTAGTGTAATGAAACTTATTCCCCACTGCTGGGTAGTCCATCAGAGTAAATGTAAATGTTATTAAGAAATGATCAGACAGAAGGGAGTTTTCAGGGAATACTGTTAAGTCTTCTATTTCCATACCATAAGTCAGAACAAGATCTAAGATATGATTAAAGTGGTGGGTGGACTCATTTACTTTTTGAGCAAAGCCAATAGTGTTGTGTGGGCCGCTGAAGAGGAGGTACTGCTGGCCCACCACCACCAGAGGGCGCCCTGCTTGGAGTGCGGGCTCCAAGCACGAGAGGGCGCCAGGCCCAGAGGAAGTGACTGCTGTCACTCATCACACCAGCTGTCACTCATCTACACCAGTACTTAAGCCGGACTGCAACTCCACCTCCCCGCCGAGAAATCGACTACCGAGAGGTAATTTCTCTGCTGACTCATATCGTTGAGTAATTTCTGAACTTCTGTTGCAGCCGGTATCCTGTGGTGTTCGCCCTTATCTGGGGAATTGGTGTGTGGCGTGACGACGACGACTGCGCCACAGATAAGTGGTTAAACAAGGAGCTGCACGAGTGTGTGATTCGGAGGTGGAGGTCCTCCTCCTGACTGTGTACAGACTGTAGACCACTGAGTGTAAGGACTTACACTCATTCATCTTGTCTCTGCTTTTTGCCAGCAGTACCAGGGTCGACAGCCGAAGACAGAGGTCACCTGGGGACTCGGGACTTGGCGGCTCCGGTGTTCTTCAGACCGTTGGTGGTGGAGGCCGTGTGGGACGCGGCCTCTCTCTCGTCGGGGTCTTCTATCTTCAAGCCTGCCCACACGTCACCTGGTGTTAATTGACTTTGCAATTTCTGTATATTTAGTTGTGTATTGTCACAACATTAAATTGTTACCTTTTGGCTTACTCATTGTCCGTTCATTTGCGCCCCCTGTTGTGGGTCCGTGCTACGACACCTTCCCAACAAATAGAGTCTAATAATAGATTAAATGCAGTGTTGAGGCTGTCATTCTCAGCATCTGTGTGGATGTTAAAATCGCCCACTATAGTTATCTTATCTGAGCTAAGCACTAAGTCAGACAAAAGGTCTGAAAATTCACAGAGAAACTCACAGTAACGACCAGGTGGACGATAGATAATAACAAATAAAACTGGTTTTTGGGACTTCCAATTTGGATGGACAAGACTAAGAGACAAGCTTTCAAATGAATTAAAGCTCTGTCTGGGTTTTTGATTAATTAATAAGCTGGAATGGAAGATTGCTGCTAATCCTCCGCCCCGGCCCGTGCTACGAGCATTCTGACAGTTAGTGTGACTCGGGGGTGTTGACTCATTTAAACTA